>NC_040041.1:2723188-3023188 GCF_003713205.1 Coffea eugenioides
GCTTTTTCCAAAGGTCTAGTGCCAAAGAAATGCTTCTCAAATTAAAAATTTATCACCGTGTTCGTGTTCGTGTAAGTAACTTGTGGCGGATGGTAAAGAAGGATCTCTCTCAACATCGTCTCGCGGATCATTGTTTCGCTCATGTTCTCATCAACATCAAGACTGAGAGGAAACTGAGCAGGAGGGTTGCGACTTGGATCATAGAGACCTGACAAATATGGATGATAAAGAGCTTCTGTCACTGTGATTCTCCTCGATGGATCAAAAACTAGCATCCGCTGTAACAAATCTATGGCCAAAGGATCAGCATGGGGGTAGAGAGAAGCAAAGTTAACCCCTCTTGAATAAGGAAGTGACATTATGAATTTTTTAGCCCTCAGATTATCAATGAATGCAAGATTGGCTTCAGTTTGGCTGCCAAGGACATCAATGATAAGTTTAAGCTGATTGAGGCACTCTGTTCCTGGGAATATTGGTTTCCTGCCAAGGATTTCAGCAAAGATGCACCCTACAGACCAGACGTCAATAGAGGTCCCGTAATTGTCACAGCAAAGAAGCAACTCTGGCGCACGATACCACCTTGTGACTACATATTCAGTCATGAATTGTCCACTGTCATTGCCAGTTCTTGCTAATCCAAAGTCACATATCTTGAGTGCACAATTAGCATTAACGAGGAGATTTCCTGGTTTCAAGTCCCGATGAAGGACATTTGCCGAGTGAAGATATTGTAAACCACAAAGAAGCTGCACATTGCAATTCAGTGATGAGGGAAAAACAGGAGCAGAGAATCAGACCAGCAAAAAAATTAAGGAGAATAACTCAAGAGCTTTTGATGCATCATATTTTCTAATACCTAACATTTTGAATTGAAGATCACGTGAGAGCGTGGCTACAGCCATGAATGCGACCGTTCAAGAATCACAAGAACAGTAATCTTGCAACGTATCAGCTTTTAAAGAAAAGAAGGTTAAATGAAACAATTGATAATAATCTTCAACAGGAAAAGATTTTCTGTTTGCATATGTCGTGAAAGCTCAGAAAGTCCAACTAAAGAAAGGCTCATGCCTTGTCTTGAATTCCATCATGATAAGCATGATGTAAGAAAGCAACAAATAAACCTTTTCTTTGCACCATTCACACAATCTAAATTTGAGATATAGTCCACAGGAAAACATTTTGAAAAGACAAAGCATGCAACTTGACAGGAAATGCAGGCACAAGATATAAAATTGAAGCTTTTCTCAAGTGTAATTGAAACCATAGTTCTTCACTCAGAAGAGGATCAATGCCTCTACAACCTTTTCTGCTGGATTTACAAAATAACTGCTACGTATGCTACTTGTATTTATACTTATCTACTTATCTCTTTGATGCTTTAGAAAAAGAGAAGATGATTATGAGCATAAAGTCCCGAATACATGGTCCTCTGGATACAGTGAACTCATAAGCCTTGAAATTAGTTCCAATGTCCTCAGACACAATGAAGTTTTATATATCACAACTGGCACACCAGGCATAGTAGCAAAGTTCACCATCAGGGGAAACCTTAAAACTACGAACTAGCTCTAATGTACTAATTACATTTTCTAAGTCAAATACCAATTTTAAAACATAGGTCTTTCCCAAAAGCTTTCAAGCTATACGAGTACTCTAAGGTTAATCATCAGGAAAGCTATCAAAATATGTTATGCTAGATATGGAATTCATTCAGTTTATTCAGAACTTGAAATGAGAGACCCCCAAATTTCAGAAATGAAAGTAAGTGTAGGAGAGATAAACAAGAAAAAAAGCAGAAAAGTTTCAAATAGAAGTTCATATCAAAATTAAGACACAAAAAGGCTGTTGATCACCGCATCTATAGTAGCTAATGTGGTTCTATCCTTCTTTTAACAGAGAGAAAATTGTGACTAAGAAAAAAAAAAAACAGAGAGAAAATTGTGACTAAGACCTCTTCCATTAGGATGAGAACAGCAGTTAGTACTCATACAAGCAAATTGTAATCCATAACTTTCTCAAATAACAAAACTCATGGAACTAAAAAGGATAAACTTAATCTAGTGTACTTAAAGCTCAAAATGAATCAGCACCTGGAAAATAAAAAACTTGCAATGATCATTTGATAACGGCTGAGATGACTTTATAATATGATGAAGATCAGTATCCATCAATTCGTACACCAAGTACACATCCTTGAAGCTACTCCTGTGCATAGGCATCATGACATCCTTCAAGGCAATCACATTCTCATGCTTAAGATGCCGCAGAAGCTTCAACTCCCTGAGAGTCCTCAATGCATCAATCCTATTCCCAAACACATTTTGTATCTTTTTGATTGCCACTTTCTCACGAGTCTCCATATCAATTGAAGAACAAACAACCCCATATGCCCCTCTTCCTATGGGTTTGATTGGAACATATTTTGTATCGATCTCAAACAAAGTTTGCCCCATTGTGTAGTAATGCTTTCCTCTTTGTCTAATCTCATTGGCTGGCTCCATTACAGTTCCCATTTCACTGTTATTTTTCATCCCACAATTTTAGAAAAAAAAAAAATCATCACTCAGAATTCACCAATTGATCGAAGAAAAAATTATTCCGTTTGCAGAATAGAAAGCTACTGATTACCAAAAAGCTAAAACCCACTGTTGAAGCAATGCGTAACAGGAATTGAACAGCCAAATTACTATTCTCAAACGTGAAGTGGAACTTAAAAAATGGAAGTATGAAAAGATTGATACTTACATTTCGGCGGTTCAATCTTCTTGGGCCCTCTATTAATCTTCAAGAAATGAATAATTTAATTTGAGAATTTCCCCTTTTCTTTCCCTTCAATCTTCGACAAATTCACTGCAACTTTTTCAACTTTGGCCATCAAAAACCTGTTTATGAGAAGAAGTAAAGCCGAAGTTAGATAAAGTTTTGATCTATATACAAATTCCTGCAGAACTCAAAGTGAAAAATATACATTCAAAACCAGTAAATTCCAGCTCGTAAAAATATCCGGTGCCTTACCAGCTTGAAATTGATGAGAAGGATACAGAGTCAGAGACAGATATATACAAAGAGGAATGGACAAAAATGGGCATTTCTAAGATGAGGAGAGTAGATTGGAAAAGTAAAAATGATTAGGATTATACCCACAAAGATGTGAAATCTTATCCCAAATTGAACGAGTAATTTTGTTCGGATGCATGAATTTTTCAACTATATTACTGAATCAGGCAAAATCAATTTAGTTGATAAATAAATGGGGACGGCCCTTTAGTTGTTGTTACCGCTCAATTATGGTTTATTCTCGGCTTCAAAAGCCAGTTAAGCCAAGCTTGAAGTATAAAATATGACTCGGAGCTTCGTAGTTTTTTTTTTTTTTTTTTTTTTTTGGCCTCCGCGAGGGGAATGCCGGCAGTAGAAGTAGAAGGCCTAATTTAATTGAGCACCTCACGATGTCCAGTTATGTCAGCTGGAATCAGTTGAGATTATTGTTTTCAAGACATTGATGCATGTCAAAAGCTTGTGAAAATCACATTTAATTTCCTCACTAAAAATTTTTGTTGCTCCGCCTTATAATTTAGTGTCAAAATATCAAGATTGTATTTTTAAAATTAAAATAATCAAGCCCTGTATATCATTTTGCAGGATTTTATTATGTACTTTGTTTACTATGTATATTTGCCTTCATTAGTGAGGAAATGTACGTGTTGGCAAGGAGGAAAAAAAAGGCTTATAATAGGTTTAGAATTTCTTCAGAAATTTGTGCCCCCACTGAATTGTGAAATAATTAAGATCATGGTTGTTATAATAATTTGATGAATAATAAATAAATAAATAGAACTACTTAAACTTAAAGTTTTAAGGGCTCATTTAGAGTTGTGGTTTTTTTGCTAACAAGAGCAATTTTTAACGCGTTTAGCGAGCATCATTCTTTTAATTTAGGAATAGAGATTAAAATTGCATATTATCAAGTAGAGAAAATACTTATACAAGTATGTATCCAAATAATATGATTAAGCATTTAATAAATACTTCGATGAGAGCTCTACTAATTAAGTATTTTTTGATAAGTCGTTGCAATTACATATATATCTTAAGTTATAAATTGACCCACCACATTTCTACTTATTATTCGAGTACCCTTACTAAGGTTTATTTCTTTTGAAGTATTACACGAACTTTTATTGCTAATTTTTGCCTTCACCTAGAAAATATTTATAACTCCGTCGTGGAACTTGAAATTATCCAAATTGTGTCTAGAAAAAAGGTAGGAATATGATTGCTTATTTTCTTTTTTGGTCAAAGTAGTTAGGGTTCAATTTCTATATTGCTTATAGTGCTTAGGTATTATAAGAGCGAGGAGCCGAGCCGAGCCGTGCGGCTAAGTTGGAAGTTGGATGTTCAATAAAGAGTTTGGTTTCTTAAGGGATATGTCTTTGATGAGATTCGATGATGATAGACGGATAGAGTGGGGGATTGGTGGTGGGCTGGTGGCCTGTTGGGTTTCCTTTAGTTTGTTTAACTAACTTTTGAGTAGAATTATACCATACTACACTATAATACTCGACAACGTGCATGTTTGAAACTCAGAAGTCTTTGGTCGTCTCATCGTCTGGAAGTGGAAGGGACATTTTCAGTTGACGGCTCCTTAAGCAAGCGGCGACCCGCTGTCCACGTGGAAAGTATCGGGGAATTGGCTGGCTAGTGAAAAGTGCAGCCAGCGTCGCGGATGCCAGTGGAATTCTAGATTAAAATCAACCATGGCTCCAGCGTTACGACTAGCGTTGGGCCAAAACCACCTGCCTTTGGACTGGTGGTCACCAGCATTGCATTAAATCTTGGTAGGGTGGAAGACAAGGGTTCATTAAATCTTGTCTCCCATCAATTCGCTACATTAAAAAGTGGCTGTGACGCCCCGAAAGTATGAGTGTGAGAACCCGTACTTTTCCCATTTTCTAGGATTTTATTTATTTAATGGCTTGTTTTCTGCATTTTCTGGCTTAGGAAAATTTTCTTGGTGGATTTTATGAGTAATTATAGTTTTTAAATGATTTTTCTAGCATTGGGTAGTTTTTGAAAAATTACGGATATATTATGGACGTGGACCCCACTAGTGCGAAAAGTTCGGAAAAATTCGGCCAATCAGGTTAAGTTCCGGATACTGAGTGAAATTTATCGGGTGTTAAGTGATAAGTAGAGGAGGTGAAGTGATTGATGTGAGAGGAAAAGAAAGGGATATGAATGCATTGAATGGAGTGACAAATGTCACTATATCATTGGTTGAACTTTGTTGGATACTATTCACCTTTTGACTTTTTTACCATTGAGTTAAATATCTCAAAAAAATCAATAAAATTTACTCTTTTCTTCTCCTCCATGGCCGCCTCTCTCTTGAGCAAAGAAGAAAGAAACTCTTCACCATTTTAGCTTCCATTTAGCTCAATCTTCCAAAAACAATTGCCTAAACTAGTTTCTACTCCATAAAATCCCTCCATTAGGTGCTAGTAAGTTGTTTGGTGAAGTTTTTAAGGAAGCTAAGGTGTTCTACTACTCCCTCTCTCTTGTTTATTTGGTAAGTGGTGATTGAATATCCTCCTACACTTAATGATGTTTAATTTGTGCCTAGTGGTGGCTAAAGTGTTGAAATTTGTGATTTATTTCTTGGTTTGAGATGAATTGGTGAAGTTTTCAATTTATTGAGGAATTTTCTGGTTTAATATGAATGTGATGTTGTGGATATCTTTGATGATGGGAATTGATGGTTAATAACTCTAGTAGGTGTAAATGATAGGAAATTGCAACCAATTTTGGGTTTGGAAGGAAATGTGAAAGTTAGGGTTTCATAACCCCCTTTTTCTGTCCGGTTTTGGATCATATGGTTAGAGGCCGAATTGGCCTTTGCTTAAAACATGAAAGTTGTAGGTATTGATGTGTTTGAGGTGCTTGTAAAATTTCAGGTCATTTGGAGTAGTGTAGAGTGAGAAATGTCGATTTTACTGTTGCTGTTCTGGGTTCATCAGGATGGCCGAACTGCGCCTGTAATCGGCTGTTTTGACTGGAATTGCTTTGGATTTGATTGTTGAGGTCTTCTGATGAAATGTAGCTTGATGTCCTAGCTACCATATGCAGTTGGAATTTCTGCATTTGGACCTGTATAGACTGAGTTGTACTGATTACAGCATAGTGTGATTTGTAAACCTGCAATTAAGGTTCTGGTTTGGTATTTTGCATATTTGACTTAGTTGTGCTAGGATTTGGACTGAGTGACCTTCTACATTGTTGTAGCCCTGGTTCTTAGCTTCGAAATGGTGGGTCTTACCCCCTAATCCGATAATCTTAGTGCAATTTGTGCCATTACCGCAAAAGGACGTCAAAACTGTTTTTCTGATTTTGAGCTTAACTTTCATTTCCGGACTTTTCCCCATCATGGGCTTCATTACTTCCTCAAATCAGTCCAAAGGGCACACACAAAACAGTTCATCCAATAGCCATTCAGCAAGCTTCCAAGTAGTACTAGTAAGTCAAGTTAGGGAAAAGTCCGGAAATGAAAGTTAAGCTCAAAATCAGAAAAACAGTTTTGACGTCCTTTTGCGGTAATGGCACAAATTGCACTAGATTATCGGATTAGGGGGTAAGACCCACCATTTCGAAGCTAAGAACCAGGGCTACAACAATGTAGAAGGTCACTCAGTCCAAATCCTAGCACAACTAAGTCAAAATATGCAAAATACCAAACCAGAACCTTAATTGCAGGTTTACAAATCACACTATGCTGTAATCAGTACAACTCAGTCTATACAGGTCCAAATGCAGAAATTCCAACTGCATATGGTAGCTAGGACATCAAGCTACATTTCATCAGAAGACCTCAACAATCAAATCCAAAGCAATTCCAGTCAAAACAGCCGATTACAGGCGCAGTTCGGCCATCCTGATGAACCCAGAACAGCAACAGTAAAATCGACATTTCTCACTCTACACTACTCCAAATGACCTGAAATTTTACAAGCACCTCAAACACATCAATACCTACAACTTTCATGTTTTAAGCAAAGGCCAATTCGGCCTCTAACCATATGATCCAAAACCGGACAGAAAAAGGGGGTTATGAAACCCTAACTTTCACATTTCCTTCCAAACCCAAAATTGGTTGCAATTTCCTATCATTTACACCTACTAGAGTTATTAACCATCAATTCCCATCATCAAAGATATCCACAACATCACATTCATATTAAACCAGAAAATTCCTCAATAAATTGAAAACTTCACCAATTCATCTCAAACCAAGAAATAAATCACAAATTTCAACACTTTAGCCACCACTAGGCACAAATTAAACATCATTAAGTGTAGGAGGATATTCAATCACCACTTACCAAATAAACAAGAGAGAGGGAGTAGTAGAACACCTTAGCTTCCTTAAAAACTTCACCAAACAACTTACTAGCACCTAATGGAGGGATTTTATGGAGTAGAAACTAGTTTAGGCAATTGTTTTTGGAAGATTGAGCTAAATGGAAGCTAAAATGGTGAAGAGTTTCTTTCTTCTTTGCTCAAGAGAGAGCCGGCCATGGAGGAGAAGAAAAGAGTAAATTTTATTGATTTTTTTGAGATATTTAACTCAATGGTAAAAAAGTCAAAAGGTGAATAGTATCCAACAAAGTCCAACCAATGATATAGTGACACTTGTCACTCCATTCAATGCATTCATATCCCTTTCTTTTCCTCTCACATCAATCACTTCACCTCCTCTACTTATCACTTAACACCCGATAAATTTCACTCAGTATCCGGAACTTAACCTTATTGGCCGAATTTTTCCGAACTTTTCGCACTAGTGGGGTCCACGTCCATAATATATCCGTAATTTTTCAAAAACTACCCAATGCTAGAAAAATCATTTAAAAACTATAATTACTCATAAAATCCACCAAGAAAATTTTCCTAAGCCAGAAAATGCAGAAAACAAGCCATTAAATAAATAAAATCCTAGAAAATGGGAAAAGTACGGGTTCTCACACTCATACTTTCGGGGCGTCACAGCCACTTTTTAATGTAGCGAATTGATGGGAGACAAGATTTAATGAACCCTTGTCTTCCACCCTACCAAGATTTAATGCAATGCTGGTGACCACCAGTCCAAAGGCAGGTGGTTTTGGCCCAACGCTAGTCGTAACGCTGGAGCCATGGTTGATTTTAATCTAGAATTCCACTGGCATCCGCGACGCTGGCTGCACTTTTCACTAGCCAGCCAATTCCCCGATACTTTCCACGTGGACAGCGGGTCGCCGCTTGCTTAAGGAGCCGTCAACTGAAAATGTCCCTTCCACTTCCAGACGATGAGACGACCAAAGACTTCTGAGTTTCAAACATGCACGTTGTCGAGTATTATAGTGTAGTATGGTATAATTCTACTCAAAAGTTAGTTAAACAAACTAAAGGAAACCCAACAGGCCACCAGCCCACCACCAATCCCCCACTCTATCCGTCTATCATCATCGAATCTCATCAAAGACATATCCCTTAAGAAACCAAACTCTTTATTGAACATCCAACTTCCAACTTAGCCGCACGGCTCGGCTCGGCTCCTCGCTCTTATAATACCTAAGCACTATAAGCAATATAGAAATTGAACCCTAACTACTTTGACCAAAAAAGAAAATAAGCAATCATATTCCTACCTTTTTTCTAGACACAATTTGGATAATTTCAAGTTCCACGACGGAGTTATAAATATTTTCTAGGTGAAGGCAAAAATTAGCAATAAAAGTTCGTGTAATACTTCAAAAGAAATAAACCTTAGTAAGGGTACTCGAATAATAAGTAGAAACGTGGTGGGTCAATTTATAACTTAAGATATATATGTAATTGCAACGACTTATCAAAAAATACTTAATTAGTAGAGCTCTCATCGAAGTATTTATTAAATGCTTAATCATATTATTTGGATACATACTTGTATAAGTATTTTCTCTACTTGATAATATGCAATTTTAATCTCTATTCCTAAATTAAAAGAATGATGCTCGCTAAACGCGTTAAAAATTGCTCTTGTTAGCAAAAAAACCACAACTCTAAATGAGCCCTTAAAACTTTAAGTTTAAGTAGTTCTATTTATTTATTTATTATTCATCAAATTATTATAACAACCATGATCTTAATTATTTCACAATTCAGTGGGGGCACAAATTTCTGAAGAAATTCTAAACCTATTATAAGCCTTTTTTTTCCTCCTTGCCAACACGTACATTTCCTCACTAATGAAGGCAAATATACATAGTAAACAAAGTACATAATAAAATCCTGCAAAATGATATACAGGGCTTGATTATTTTAATTTTAAAAATACAATCTTGATATTTTGACACTAAATTATAAGGCGGAGCAACAAAAATTTTTAGTGAGGAAATTAAATGTGATTTTCACAAGCTTTTGACATGCATCAATGTCTTGAAAACAATAATCTCAACTGATTCCAGCTGACATAACTGGACATCGTGAGGTGCTCAATTAAATTAGGCCTTCTACTTCTACTGCCGGCATTCCCCTCGCGGAGGCCAAAAAAAAAAAAAAAAAAAAAACTACGAAGCTCCGAGTCATATTTTATACTTCAAGCTTGGCTTAACTGGCTTTTGAAGCCGAGAATAAACCATAATTGAGCGGTAACAACAACTAAAGGGCCGTCCCCATTTATTTATCAACTAAATTGATTTTGCCTGATTCAGTAATATAGTTGAAAAATTCATGCATCCGAACAAAATTACTCGTTCAATTTGGGATAAGATTTCACATCTTTGTGGGTATAATCCTAATCATTTTTACTTTTCCAATCTACTCTCCTCATCTTAGAAATGCCCATTTTTGTCCATTCCTCTTTGTATATATCTGTCTCTGACTCTGTATCCTTCTCATCAATTTCAAGCTGGTAAGGCACCGGATATTTTTACGAGCTGGAATTTACTGGTTTTGAATGTATATTTTTCACTTTGAGTTCTGCAGGAATTTGTATATAGATCAAAACTTTATCTAACTTCGGCTTTACTTCTTCTCATAAACAGGTTTTTGATGGCCAAAGTTGAAAAAGTTGCAGTGAATTTGTCGAAGATTGAAGGGAAAGAAAAGGGGAAATTCTCAAATTAAATTATTCATTTCTTGAAGATTAATAGAGGGCCCAAGAAGATTGAACCGCCGAAATGTAAGTATCAATCTTTTCATACTTCCATTTTTTAAGTTCCACTTCACGTTTGAGAATAGTAATTTGGCTGTTCAATTCCTGTTACGCATTGCTTCAACAGTGGGTTTTAGCTTTTTGGTAATCAGTAGCTTTCTATTCTGCAAACGGAATAATTTTTTCTTCGATCAATTGGTGAATTCTGAGTGATGATTTTTTTTTTTTCTAAAATTGTGGGATGAAAAATAACAGTGAAATGGGAACTGTAATGGAGCCAGCCAATGAGATTAGACAAAGAGGAAAGCATTACTACACAATGGGGCAAACTTTGTTTGAGATCGATACAAAATATGTTCCAATCAAACCCATAGGAAGAGGGGCATATGGGGTTGTTTGTTCTTCAATTGATATGGAGACTCGTGAGAAAGTGGCAATCAAAAAGATACAAAATGTGTTTGGGAATAGGATTGATGCATTGAGGACTCTCAGGGAGTTGAAGCTTCTGCGGCATCTTAAGCATGAGAATGTGATTGCCTTGAAGGATGTCATGATGCCTATGCACAGGAGTAGCTTCAAGGATGTGTACTTGGTGTACGAATTGATGGATACTGATCTTCATCATATTATAAAGTCATCTCAGCCGTTATCAAATGATCATTGCAAGTTTTTTATTTTCCAGGTGCTGATTCATTTTGAGCTTTAAGTACACTAGATTAAGTTTATCCTTTTTAGTTCCATGAGTTTTGTTATTTGAGAAAGTTATGGATTACAATTTGCTTGTATGAGTACTAACTGCTGTTCTCATCCTAATGGAAGAGGTCTTAGTCACAATTTTCTCTCTGTTTTTTTTTTTTCTTAGTCACAATTTTCTCTCTGTTAAAAGAAGGATAGAACCACATTAGCTACTATAGATGCGGTGATCAACAGCCTTTTTGTGTCTTAATTTTGATATGAACTTCTATTTGAAACTTTTCTGCTTTTTTTCTTGTTTATCTCTCCTACACTTACTTTCATTTCTGAAATTTGGGGGTCTCTCATTTCAAGTTCTGAATAAACTGAATGAATTCCATATCTAGCATAACATATTTTGATAGCTTTCCTGATGATTAACCTTAGAGTACTCGTATAGCTTGAAAGCTTTTGGGAAAGACCTATGTTTTAAAATTGGTATTTGACTTAGAAAATGTAATTAGTACATTAGAGCTAGTTCGTAGTTTTAAGGTTTCCCCTGATGGTGAACTTTGCTACTATGCCTGGTGTGCCAGTTGTGATATATAAAACTTCATTGTGTCTGAGGACATTGGAACTAATTTCAAGGCTTATGAGTTCACTGTATCCAGAGGACCATGTATTCGGGACTTTATGCTCATAATCATCTTCTCTTTTTCTAAAGCATCAAAGAGATAAGTAGATAAGTATAAATACAAGTAGCATACGTAGCAGTTATTTTGTAAATCCAGCAGAAAAGGTTGTAGAGGCATTGATCCTCTTCTGAGTGAAGAACTATGGTTTCAATTACACTTGAGAAAAGCTTCAATTTTATATCTTGTGCCTGCATTTCCTGTCAAGTTGCATGCTTTGTCTTTTCAAAATGTTTTCCCGTGGACTATATCTCAAATTTAGATTGGGTGAATGGTGCAAAGAAAAGGTTTATTTGTTGCTTTCTTACATCATGCTTATCATGATGGAATTCAAGACAAGGCATGAGCCTTTCTTTAGTTGGACTTTCAGGGTTTATGTTTTATTTTCAATCTAATTTTAATAACCTTTCTGAGCTTTCACGACATATGCAAACAGAAAATCTTTTCCTGTTGAAGATTATTATC
Organism: Coffea eugenioides; assembly: GCF_003713205.1. Taxonomy (NCBI): domain Eukaryota; kingdom Viridiplantae; phylum Streptophyta; class Magnoliopsida; order Gentianales; family Rubiaceae; genus Coffea; species Coffea eugenioides. The sequence continues at coordinate 2,735,183 of NC_040041.1, forward strand.
AATTGTTTCATTTAACCTTCTTTTCTTTAAATGCTGATACGTTGCAAGATTACTGTTCTTGTGATTCTTGAACGGTCGCATTCATGGCTGTAGCCACGCTCTCACGTGATCTTCAATTCAAAATGTTAGGTATTAGAAAATATGATGCATCAAAAGCTCTTGAGTTATTCTCCTTAATTTTTTTGCTGGTCTGATTCTCTGCTCCTGTTTTTCCCTCATCACTGAATTGCAATGTGCAGCTTCTTTGTGGTTTACAATATCTTCACTCGGCAAATGTCCTTCATCGGGACTTGAAACCAGGAAATCTCCTCGTTAATGCTAATTGTGCACTCAAGATATGTGACTTTGGATTAGCAAGAACTGGCAATGACAGTGGACAATTCATGACTGAATATGTAGTCACAAGGTGGTATCGTGCGCCAGAGTTGCTTCTTTGCTGTGACAATTACGGGACCTCTATTGACGTCTGGTCTGTAGGGTGCATCTTTGCTGAAATCCTTGGCAGGAAACCAATATTCCCAGGAACAGAGTGCCTCAATCAGCTTAAACTTATCATTGATGTCCTTGGCAGCCAAACTGAAGCCAATCTTGCATTCATTGATAATCTGAGGGCTAAAAAATTCATAATGTCACTTCCTTATTCAAGAGGGGTTAACTTTGCTTCTCTCTACCCCCATGCTGATCCTTTGGCCATAGATTTGTTACAGCGGATGCTAGTTTTTGATCCATCGAGGAGAATCACAGTGACAGAAGCTCTTTATCATCCATATTTGTCAGGTCTCTATGATCCAAGTCGCAACCCTCCTGCTCAGTTTCCTCTCAGTCTTGATGTTGATGAGAACATGAGCGAAACAATGATCCGCGAGACGATGTTGAGAGAGATCCTTCCTTACCATCCGCCACAAGTTACTTACACGAACACGAACACGGTGATAAATTTTTAATTTGAGAAGCATTTCTTTGGCACTAGACCTTTGGAAAAAGCATAAAAGTTGTGGGGAAGGAAAGAAAGAACAAAAAGTACCAATACATTATTAGTACACAAGTATTGTTTTAGAATCATACTTGTTCTGTACCAAGCCTTGGATACTTCTTTTTGATTGCATCAATTTATTATTTAAGCCCGAAGGGGAAAAGGGACAGTGCAGTGGCGGTGATATAGCAGTTGAAACCTAGCAATTTGCCTGGAGAGTGGTGACTTCAATCGCTCGACTCTTGGGCCAACCCTTGCTCCTCTAAGCTCTGAATATTTTTGATTAGTCCAGAAATTTTTGTTCTATGCGTTCTTTTAGTTTGAGATCACTGCAGAAGTAGCAGCATATCAGAACCTATAAGAGCAGTAGCTTCACACATCATTCCTTTGATGGAGAAACGGTCTTATCTCAAAATTAGTCCATTAATAATCTTAAGAGTCGGCTTTTTTCCCCCTCCCTCCCCATTAATAATCACAAGTGGTGGGCATCTTTGAGGGAATATTATGATTATCGAAGCATAAAGCAGCAGCAGCTATAAAAGGAGGCAGAATACGTCAGTATTAACTCAAACTAGTGGATCTCCACTACAGTCTGACACAACGAAAGAGATGCATCAATCGAGTCTGACAGGGAAATCACAAATTTTAAAAAGATACAACAATTTGCAGGGAAGTATCTTATCATTATGCAAAGCTATAAATTGATCAAGCTCTTCTCTTATTTGCTCGGTGTGGAATAGTCAATGAACACAAGCTTGTATCTTTCTCCAAAAGCCCAATCAAGAAAATATACAACACACACACACACACATATATTACATATAGCTGAACTAAAAGTTGGCAAGCCATCCATCCATGAAGGTGAATGAAGTTTCTATCTTCTTTCCTCAAACGTACAAATCAGGGGCCCATAATGTACGGTTGTCCGGCACGCACGAGAAGAAATTAGAGAGTCTAGAAACACGTTTTGCCGGAAGCCTCCGCTAATTGTTTCCACGTTGTCATTTGGGACTCATAATGGGTCTGTTTAGATAAACTAGATTTTTTTCTTCCAAATATTATTCAACTTGTGTCGTATTTTTTTAAAGACACGCGTTAAAATATATTTCAGATAAATTTTTTTTATCTTATATATATATATATATTATATCATAAAAAATACTACGTTGTTAATCTAAATAATTTTTTTTTTCAAATTATCTTTTATCTAAACATACCCGTTGCTTTTGCCCCGCTCCTAGTGTTCAAGTGTCGCAGGATTGAATAAAGATGTTTTACCTAAAACCATGGATGCATGATACAGCCACTTCAACTTTGCCCATGTCAGCTCAATTTTCCACTAGTTGCTTTTTTTTTTTTTAAACAACTTTTTTGTTTTTCTTTTTCTTTAATCAAGAAGTGAAGATTGGTTTTCTTACTCTGTTGTCTCCTATGCGTAATGCGTGTTAGGAGAAAGCAAGAGAAAAAGTAAATTTAAAAAACGTTAAACAATAATATTAATATTGCTTAGCTTCTTAAACATGACTTTGATGAATAATATATATTTTATTTATCAGACGTAAAACATTTACGTACTACAACATTCTTAAATGCGGTCAAAAGTAATTAAACCTCGTGCATGGATAATGTATATCGCGTTCCACGGGATGGAGAATCCCTTTAGGCTTTAACCCCTGGAAGTTAAGTCAAAAGTCAAAAAAGATGAACGAGGAAAAATGGCCGAGCCAGCTTTGAAGTTGATTGACAGTTGCTAATAGAGGCCAAGTCAGAGCGAAGGTTCCCATTTTCTGCGATTTCCCTGTTCAAGCTGCACGGGATAGGCTCCAGCGCCGCCGCCCCTTATCCAAATATCCACCCATTTGATACAATTGAAGCTTTAGCCACCAAACAACGTGCGGAAAAAAAAAATAGCAAATTTTTCCTTCCAAACGGATCAGTCTACCTATCATGTGTCAACTATTCTCTCACTATTTCAACTGCTAAAAACCAAACAAAAGTTTCTTGATACATTTTCTATTGGCACCATCCCAAAAAAAGAAAAAAAAATAATTTTTGTTTTTTTCTGTATTGTGGAATTTAGATACTACTCCACGATAAAAGTATATTTGAAGAGAGGGAAGACTAGTAAGTGATTGCCAATTCTAATTAAGTCGGTATGAGTAGCGCAATTTGCTTTTGTCTTCACTTTTTCAGGTAAAAAGTAGTGATTGATGGCTGATTTCTCTAATTCAGAAGTAATAGTACTAAATTGGTAGTTTAAATCATAGTGAGGATGGCCAGCTGGCCTCTGAGCCGTCACTTTATGCTTCTCAATGGGCCTAAAAATGTGTATAAATTCCACAGCCAAATTCTCCTTCCTTCCTCCCTCCCTCCACCTCCCTTCCTTCCTCATTTCTTTTTGCATTTAGCTTTGTGAGGTTCGGCCTCTGCCTCTCCCTAATTTTCTGTTCCTCCAGGTTCTGAAACTCCCAGCTTCCACAAAGCCCGAATATTTCTTTTTCCCCTTGATCCTCTACCCGAACATTCATGCGGCAACAGGCGTTTATTCTCTAACCTTTGACATTCATGTCTCCTGTACTCAGCGAAGTCCTCCTCTCCGGTTTCACAATCAGCTCCACCCTCCGCCGTACCCACTTGATGCAATCTTTCTCTGTTGTATTCCTCTACTGGTTCTATGTTTTCTCATGAACTCATAAAACCATCATATTTACATTATTTTCATTGACCAAAAGACTTCTTTGTCGTAAGTTCATTATCCATATAATACTCCTACCCTTTATTATTTGCTTATCTAAAAGACTGCAGAGTAGTATTTTGCAAGAGATTTTGTACTTTTTGGCATATATTTTGCGCCATGTCTTGTACCAGCGGAAATTCATCAGGGCCAAGCCAGATTCAGAATTCGGGGTCCGATGAAGATCCCCAACAAATTATGGACCTAAGAAAACGCAAAAGAATGATATCCAACCGGGAATCTGCTAGGCGATCAAGGATGAAGAAACAGAAGCACTTGGATGATATGATGGCCCAGGTGAATCAAGTGAAGAACGAGAATAATCAAATTCTCACCAATATCAACCTTACAAATCAGCTTTATCTGAACATTGAATCTGAAAATTCTGTCCTAAGAGCTCAGCTGGCTGAACTCAGCCACAGGCTAGAGTCCCTCAATGATATCATTAACTGCTTGAATGCTACAACGAATTCACCAGTTCTTGAAACACAGGACTCTGCTTTTGATTATCAGATGATGAGTGCTTTTGATCATGATTTCTTCAACCCCTGGAATTTACTCAGTGTAAATCAGCCCATCATGGCTTCTCCAGATGTTCTCATGTACTGATTCCTTCGGAGAAGTGATCCATTGCTTCGGTGTTTGGCTTGCTGATGATCGGGGTTGTAGACTTCTGGGTGCTTAGTGAAATTGAACTAGAATGTTGTCCTTGGTTTGTAATTGAAACGATTATGTATATTATGGTTGATGTACTGCCATTGCGAATGCAAGTAATTTTCTAAATATTAGAACAAAATTCAAAGTCCATTATTGAGTGGATTAGTTCATTACCTAATTACGTTGTTTTCGGTGTACATCTTCAAGAATGATGCAAGGTTCGTACTCATAATATAATTTGTACTCCCATCTTTTAATCCTTTCATATATGGTTCACAGAAATTGTTCACTGAGTGCGATGTGGAGAATTTACAATTAGTACTTTAGCAGCAAAAAAAAGGTGTATATATATTGGAAGCTAAAATAAAAGGAGTATATGTCAAAGGCGATTTGTGTTGCTGAGGACGCCAATGAGAAAATTTTAATTATTTGATGATGACATATGTTTTATCTACACATTCAACTACCACTTTAGGTAAGGATTAAGATTAGTGGACAAACTGATGTACCAATAAACTACTGGCAGAATTAGTGGGCGGACCAACATATATTTCCATTCATGAACTATACATATATGGGCTGTTTGGCCGGGGCAGAAAAGATTTGTTTAAAAAAAATACTACCTCAAATGATGACATCATCTTGTATTGTTTGGTAATCACAAACCGACAGATGCATTTGACCTAACAAGTAGAATTATTAGTATTATACAATGTTGAAAGGAAGACATCATAATCGCATTATGCGTGGAAAGTTAATACAAGACTCGCATAATGCTCTGCCTCTAATTGTTAATATTTTAGTTAAGCCATGACCTCAAGGCTAAGGACAAAATCTATGAGTTTTCGTTAATGTTTTGAAAAATAACTAAAATATAAAAAGAGGTTAACAAATCAATAATAATGTCATCTCTTTTACACGAAATAACTTAAACAGAGATGAATACAAACCGCCTCGGTCGGATGCTTATTCATTCTTTAATCCGTTCTCCGTTCCACAGGACTCAAATCAATCTAAGATTCCTTGAGAAAATTATTGAGCGCCCCCCCCCCCCCCCCACAACACACAACACAAACAGAACTTAAAAAGAAATCGATCAGAAGTTTCTTGATTAAAGAACTTAAAGAGTAGAATTATTAGTAGTGAAAGAGAAGAAACACGTTGAGGTCGCAATCCGACGTCTCTGTTATTCTTATCAGTTCCATGTTGTTTTCACCTGTCTTTGAAAGAACAAATAAATGAACTGCAAGGCGCACCGAATCAGCAAAATCACTTTCTAGCCCAAATTAAAGAAACCCCCATTAGACTCAGACTCACTGTTGCATGCATGCCAGATCGAGCATATCCACCTATTGAATTGAACCCTTTTAAGAGTTGTTCTGATGTCACAATTTTATGTAGAAAGTAGGATTCCACTCTTCAAGATTCAATGAAAATCTCAATTTCACAATAGACGGACGAGATTCATAAATTTTCAAGTCTTAAAAGGTTGAACAGAGATGCTTCTGGTGCTTGTCTACTAACTAAAGAATGCTAGATCAACTCTACAGAACAAAATGCAGTTACACGCTATCTGTTCTGCACAGACATTTGATCTCTATGTGATTCATATTAAACCAGTCGAATCCTTTTCTCTGGCTATTGAATAAAATGATGATATACGTACAAAATTACTGGCATTGATTTTGCCAGCTGTTGGGCTTCATCAGTTGAGTTAATCTGGTATCGACTTGACCAAACTTTGCCAGCAGTATGAGCAGCTCAGCATCAGGACCTTCTTGATTTGTTTTCTATTGATTAGTGCATCAGCACTAGGACCAGGGGGAAAAAGTATGTTGGAGAGATGCACGGAAAGAAAAAATTATTTGCATGTTGTTTTACTTTGGCATAGCCGTACGTGGTTTAATTTTGCAGCCTGTTTTTTTTTTTTTTTTTTTTAAAAAAAGAGTTAGGTCGACAAGTTTTCAAACTTCAACCAGACATTGCTGTACCATGTGGCCAACCCTTTTCGAGAGGACGCCCACATGATTTGATCAGAAGAAAGAAAAACAAAAGTTGGTTTGTCTGTGGAGTCCTTGAGTGGGAAGTTAATGGGTTTCGACTAAGCCAACCGACGCCAAAAATTGGCTTGCTTAGGCTGCTCACTATTGTAACTCCATGGCTTTATATTATTCATGGAGAATTGGCATGAGGAGTGGAATTTTCTCCATTTCCTTCCACCTACAGAAATCTGGCAAACAGTTTTTCCCATCATATTAAATCTTTCCGTTCAACCCAAAGACCAAAAGAGCAAAACAAGTACTCTACAACCAATCAATAGTCGGTGTGGAGTGGAGTGGGACTTCCTCTCCTGGATCGTAGGGGATTAGTCGGGTCCCGTAAGAATTGATCCAGACATCCCTGTGTCGACAAAAAAAAAAAAGTACTCTACAACCAATCAAACTATTAATCAATAGTATAATTTTTATTTGATTTCTCCTCCGATCTGTATATGCATCAAGGTATTAAAATCGCGACACCCGTAATTGACACGAGACAGCAACCACGTCTGATTGAATTTACCATGTGTGCCCGAATTGTAGCATGTTCATTGAATTGGTTCTCGATCATGAGTATGGGAATTTGTAAATTACATATTCATCTATCTTTAGTACAAAAACATGCTTTTGACCAAAAAGAAAAAGTATAAAAGCATGCACCCTATTAGAAATCAAGTTTAAGCATTTTCTTTTTTCCTTTTTTTTTTTGAGTACATCAAAACTTAAGTTTAGAATGCAAAAATCTTAAGGCTACTCAATAAGTTATTGGTGCTTAGTCAATTTTTATAGTTTGATCACTTCATGTTTGGATTGCTATTTATAGGAATTTTTGTAGAAAAATGTATCGTAATGATTTGATGTATGTGCAGTAAAAAAGTGAACGAAAAATGTGTTCTCGAAAAATATAATTTTTTTTTGCAAAAAACCACAATCCAAACATAGATATCCTTTATTTTTTAAGATAAAGTTTGGGTGAGTTTAACTCTGGTCACCACCATAAGCATAGGATACGCTCTTTTGTAAGAAAATGATCCGTTCTTATCAATTGAATTAACTTGTGTTGGCTTAAAAAAAAAAAGAAGAATTCCTCTCTTAGCATGTTCAATGTTTAATTGTTTAAGTACCAAATGCAAGCAGCAGGACAGACGTGCATCAAGTCATCAAAATTTACATGCATAAATTGTTTGGGAGGATTGAAGGCAAATATTTTCGTCAATAGTACATTTATAATTTTTTTGAATAGCTTTTTTTCATGCATTGTCAGTGTATAATTTTTTTACATTAACAAATTTAAATCATATCGCATAACATGAATAATTCAAATCATGCACATGTAGCATGCATCCAAAGTTGCTAGTGTAAAACAATTACTACATTGTCAATGCATAAAAAGTTAATTCTTTTTTTTAATTAATTGAAATTTCACGTTTCAACCACGTAATAGGCTCATATTCTATTGACAAAATAGGGAAACTGGACGGGCAACTTCTTGAATGTAAGATACGATCCTCTTGTATTGGCCCCAAACTACTCCGTGCCCAATGGGCATATCACCGATGGGCGGTGGCCGCCAGAATTTTCGTCGTCCTCTCACGTGCCCGGCATGTGGATTGGAATCATCATGTTGTTCGCGCATCGCGCGTTAGTTTTCCCATCTGGCCTCGCCTGCCAGTGTCCCATGTGCCCGCGCTTCCGTCTTTCTGTTCTTCTGCTGCATTTGCTCTCTTCCCGCTGCATTCTCTCTCCCACTACATTCTCTTTCTTTCTTTTTTTGGTTTTTTTTTGGGATAATGTTGCTCTATCACTTATCCGCATCCTCTGGAAACTGGTACAAAATTTTGTTGACCTCCTCCTTTGTTGTAATAGGCTTTCTTCTTCATCTCCGGTGAGGTCAGATCTTCTCTTCAGGTTGCCTCTGCTCTGCCCCTCTTTTTTTTTTTTGCTAAAGTTCGTATTTCTTTTGTCCCTTGTCCACTGACGTGCAGTTTTCTGCTTTTTTTTTTCTCATCCACGGGCTTGTTACCGCCCAAGGACGTGTCATCTTCACTGTTGGTTACAGATCTTGTGCTTTCTTCTTCCTCTCCAGTGAGGTCGGGTCTTCTCTTCAGGTTGCCTCTGTTCTTTTTTTTTTTGTTTGTAAAATTCGTGTTTCTTTGTCCCTTCTCCACTGACGTGCAGCTTTCTGCTTTTTTTGCTTAGCCACAGCCTTCTTACCGCCCAAGGAGGTCCCATCTTCACTGTTGGTTGCAGATCTTGTGCCGTTCGTTTGGAAAAAACTTCGGTCTCCTCCTCCTTTGTTGTATTAAGCTTTCTTCTTCCTCTCCGGTGAGGTCGGATCTTCTCTTCAGGTTGCCTCTGCTCTGCCCCCTTTTTTTTGGCTAAAGTTCGTATTTCTTTTGTCCCTTGTCCCTGACGTGCAATTTTCTGCTTTTTTTTCTCATCCACGGGCTTGTTACCGCCCAAGGACGTGCCACTGCTATAATAGCGTCCATGTCGATTTCTGGAATTCAAGGTCAACCCCTGGAGATCACCGGTAGTATGAAAAGTCAATCTGGAAACTTGAAGCCTGTTGCAGGTGACATGAGTGTGGAAGCTGAAAAATCAGTGTCACTATCTACAGAATCTCATGTTGAGACTGATGCCATTGAAGACATTCTTGTCTGATTCTGCTTTTACTCGGTTAAAAGAGTCAGAGACTGGGCTTCATCGCAAGGTACAAGATTTTATTTTTGGCAGTTGATATAAAGATTCCCTAAACTGCATGATTTGCACTAACCTGCTACTTGCGATTGGTAGTCAATGCAAGAGCTGATTGGCTTATCACAGAAGTATTACAATGAAATTGCTCTTCCTAAACTGGTAATAATGGAATATCTTCTTCTCCCTCTCTCTGGTTCTGTTTTAATTTTTTTTTTTAACATAACAACCAAATTAAGTTTCCCTGGCATTTCATTATGCAATACAGGTTGCTGATTTTGGTTCTTTGGAACTCTCACCAGTGGATGGTCGAACGTTGACTGATTTTATGCATACAAGAGGCCTTAGGATGCGTTCTCTTGGACAAGTTGTAAGTGCTTCTCCTCTTTTGTTCTGGTTCTTGCTTCTATCTCTATCTCTCTCTCTGGTTCATTGAACTACATTTAATGGCACCTCTGAGTCCGTGTTCATATTTTTGAAAAAGTGCTTACATTTTTCTTTTCATCCTTGCAAACTGGATATGTTTTATTTGATTTCCATCACTAAAATCTTGAGAAAGTGGAACTTGAGGTCCATTGCTCTCTGGTTGCTTGTTGGCATCAATATCAGTCTAACTTTCTTCGCTGTTGTGAATCTTCTATTTTGCATCTGATTTAATTTCAATATTTAAAAGATTAATCAATGGTTTAGCTGTGAATTATAGCAAAAATAAATTTAAGTTTTGAACTTTTATCAAATTATATTTGTTGTTGGTGGACTGCAATGAGCATAAGAGCCTTTGCAGCGAATATGGTGTTTCTGTTTACCCCCACCGTCCAATGGTTTGCAAAAGGTTCTTTGGAACCCAAAAAGTGAGTATATGTGAAATATTGGAGTTTTCAAAAAGGCTTGTTTTTTTACCTTGCTCTGTTGAAATTATATTTGTCCTGATGTTGACTCTATGTAAATACAACTTACATGGCTTGAGTTCATACAATTGTATTCCTCATGAATTTATTTTTATTCTCAGGTATGAGGGTGCACGATCTGCAGAAGCCTTGCTAAGTTTGTGAACAGTGAAAAAGGTAATGTTATTGGCTAGCTGGCTTGTATTTTGTGGTCCACAAGTGTAATCCATGTCAACAAGTTTGATAGATTAACGTTAAACCATATTTTGGTAAAAGTGTTGATTAATCCATGAGATTGTTAAAATCCAATACATATTACTTGTGAAGATTAGAAATTTACTTCACCTTAAGATATCACAACGAAGAATTGTGCGGTGATTTCTTAAGGGGCAAAATATCAATCTTTTTTTTGTAATGTTTTCTATATTGGTTAAAATCTACAATGGATTAATTCAGGTTGTGATAGCACTGAAGGCTACAATTAAGAAACAGGTTAGTTATTAATTTGCTTCTTATGTTTTTTTTTTTTTTGGCCTCAGTTGTCTATTACTAACCCTCACTATTTCTTTAATTCTTTCTTCTATTTCGATTTTTCCCTTACCAAAAGGTCTATCTACAATGGATTATTTCAGGTTATGATAGCACTGAAGGCTACGATTAAGAGACACGTTAGTTTTTAATTTGCTTCTTATGTGGTTTTAATTCTTTTTTTGGGCTCTGTGGTCTATTACTAACCCTGAATTGCTACCAGTGATGACAAAGAAACTATTCAGATAATTTTAAGGAGTTCCAAAGTAGCTAGCTTAAAAAGTTGTATGAATTCGGCCTTATTCTTTCAACTACAATTAAATATTAGGAGCTTGGCCATGTGGTTTTCTTGTTTTATTCTTTATTGTTTATTTCATGTGACAGGTACACCTTGATTACCTAAAAATTGGTGGTAATATCATAATATCTGCATCATATCAGGTTATATGGCTGTCTTTTTAATTTTTTAATTTTTCGAGCCTTCCTATGGCTATTGTTTAATTATTATTGGAAGTATTTATCATGAAGTTGAGGACTTTTGATTTGCCTTTTTTGGGAGACAGGCTACTCTTCAGGAATTTGCAACTAAGGGGATATCAAGAGAAGATGGTGAAGCTTTACTCAGGAAAAGTGTTGAAATAGCCCGCGAGATACGGGATATATATTATGATAGAGCCAGCAAAGGTTCTTGGGATGTTATTGGAGATCCAAAAGCTTTAAACGTCAACTCCTTGTTGCTGTTTCTGTTGGAAGCCAATGCGTATCTTGCTGATGGTTCTAAATATAGGTGAATCTTTTAATTCTCTTCTTACATTGGAAGCAGAGTAGTATTTCAGTGCCCAAATACTGAATTGAAATATTTGAACTTGTGCTAGAAACTTTTCCTCTCGAGGACTTGTGACCTTCTCATGCATTGCAGTGGCATATATGGGGATGCAGTGACTCTAGAGACTTTGAAGCATTTCCATAAAAGAATGAGTTCAAGTTCTTGCTGACTCTGGTGCTGACCTGATTGCATTTGAGACAATTCCAAACAAATTGGAAGCTATGGTATTGTTTTTGAGTTGTGACTATCTCAGTGTACCTTAAACATTTCTTACGCTAGAGCAATTTAGATGATTTGCTGTCTATTTTGCCTGATTGCTTCTTGATATAGGACTATGCTGAGATTCTTGAGGAAGGGGATCCTATATCAGATTGTGCTGCAATTGCTGATTTATGCGACTGAGTTGTTGCTGTTGGAATCAACTGTACTGCTCCTAGATATATATTGATGGACTTGTCCAATCAATCAAGAAGGTATAACCAATTCTAGGATGCATTTGAAATGAATGAAATTGAAAATGATAATCAAATTTAATTAGGAACATTGATTTTAATTCTCTCGGGAAATCCAGGTAGTTTGTTGTCATGTCTTAGCTCTAATTGCAGTCTTTTAATCACAAGATCTTTTTTTTTTTTTTGGTTTCTAAGAATTCTCATTAGAGAAACCAATTCTGGGTCATGATTATTAGATGAATAAATTAGAAGTCAGAAAATCTTGGATGTCTATTTATGTACGTGGAACTTATTGCTTTACTTGCTAATATACTGAACCGATCCTGATATATCAGCGTTTTCCTTTTTTTCTTTCCATAGTCTTCCCAAGTTAAGGGCTCAATTGAAAAAAAGAAAAGAAAAAACCAGAAACCATATATATGTATATATACACATTCTAAGTATAAAACTATGAAGTGAAGTACATCTTTAAACAGATGTACCAACATTTCAGCTGTGTGTGAAGTGAAGATCATCCTAACAATGTTAGTTATTCTAAGCATAAAACTATGAGAGTGTTTGCTGATACTTTTTGTTGGCTGATTTCAATTACCGAAGAAAGGAAAATGCTGTGTTATTAGGATTTTATGGTTCTTAAGGTATTTAAACTTGCTGAATTGCTACTGGGTATTTTCCTTGGATTTCTTGTTGGATTATGCATCTGTTTGCACGACTGTTTTCAAATCACTTATTCTTAGGGTGAGGATTACTGATCAAACTTTTGTTTGCTTGTACTTGTCAAATTAGATAATGTGGAAGTGAATAAAGAGAGGCTGGGAGAATTCCTTGAGGAGTTGCAGAGGAAAGAGGACACAAATGACAGCTATGTTGCTGCTCTGAAAGGGGAAACGTTGATTAGAAACTCATATGTGAGAATGCAACCTTTCCCGGAGCAAAGCACAGCTAAAGTTAGCAAGGAACAAGAGTAGATAATGAGACTGCTTTTGGCAGATTTTTGTACCCAGAACTTTTTTCTATTTTTCTCCCTTTTCACTACCATTGTAGAGCACTATTATGTGTGTCTAACGGTGGCTTCTGGTTTACTGGTTCTTTATTACAATGGGATCGCCAAAACTGAAGCTTAGCTTGTATACATTTGTACTTTATAAAAAGGACAAATATTAAGTGGTATAAGGATAGATATTATAAAAAGGACAAATATTAGCTTTGTTATAGCTTCAGAATTTATCTTTAGTTAGTTTATGTAAGCTAAGAAAGTGTCCCACCGCAGGATGATTATTGATTTTTATATTGTTAGTATATATTTGTATCCATCCCTTTGTGATTTTCGTACTTTCGCTATATTTGAGTTATATGAATCAGTATTTGAGTTCTTATATGAATGAGGAAGATTTGAAATATGGTCTATTTTCTGCATTAAAAGCTCAAAAATTATATTAATATAAATATTTTCACTATTTTGAGAGCATATCCATTTTTGATTAAGTATAAATCATTTTATCAAATTGGGCATGTTCATTTCTTTTTTCCACCGCGCACAGCGCGGTTTATGCCTCCTAGTTGAATGTAAGATACGATCCTCTTGTATTGGCCCCAAACTACTCCGTGCCCAATGGGCATATCACCGATGGGCGGTGGCCCAATAAGAGCTCTTAAGTTGCCGCCAAATCCCTGAACTTTTCCTCTAAATCCCAAAAATGTCCTCATCCCCATCCTCAGAGCTTCCCCTTCACCCCTCCCAAAACCCTAGCAACTGGCGCTTCACATGGGAGGCCCAATCTCACATCCCAACCGTCCGATTATATCTCTTCAACCCCCACATCAAACCATCAGCTCAATGCACCAACTTAGAGGTCGACTTATCAGTGGACCAGTCTTCACTCCTCGTCAGATTCTACCAAGCAGAAGCCGAAGCCGAAGCCGAAGCCTGCACTTCATTTCGGGTCCCGCTCCCTAGAGTTTTAATCGACCCGGAGTCACCGGTTCAGTTCACAGCTTATGATGATCATATTCATGTTAAACTCGCTCTGCTTCTTCCCATTGATCATCCTCTTGTTTCGGAATTTGATTCCTCGTCTGATGAGTACCGGCCACTTTCCACCGATTCCGGTGAGCTTATAACCAATCACTTAAGATGGAATCTTTTTATTCTTTTTTGATATTTCTATTCGCTTATGAATGATTTGCTGTTTAGGAGCAGTTGTCATTTGGTTTTAAATTTGTTTGTGAATATGTTTTATTCTTTTTTGGAACAAATGTGGCAATGTCGCTGGTATTTTGCTTTCAAGATGGATGGTGGATGATTTGACCTTCACTGCGCATAAAGCTGTGACATTTACTTTTGAACAGGTCATTTTGCGATGAATAATTGCTTGACTAAATGATGTGTGAGCTGAAATATCTTTTAGCTTACCATTGTCCTTCCTTTGCAATCTGGAAGAAAGAATATGGAATTGCTCGTGCTTCTAGTGTCTGCAACATGAGTTCACTTGGCTTTCAAGTTTTAAGGGCAAGTTGGGTACAGATTGGGAACCCGTGATTATACAATTTTCCTTTTTGTCTAGAAGTCTTTTCTTTTTTGGGCACTTATTCAAACACTGACCCAACCTTTTGGTTTTATTTATTTATTTAATTTTTATGCAAGTTGTAGTAATCATGCACATGCTAAATTGTCAGTCATACTTGTCAAGTTGATTTAGGTGGAGCTACAGAGTGGAGAATGTTATTCGATTTGTAGTTAGAATTAGGCTGAGGATATTGTACACACGGGTGGGTGGAAAAAAGTTTGTGACATTTGATATTTGTTTCTCTTGTGAAGGAAAAATGGTTGTGTTTAAGTTTAAATCACCGTATCACTTTTTCTTTGTCTATTTCATTTTGAAGATGACGAGCTAACATGTTTTAGCTTAATATTTCTGTCTTTCCTTTCATGGCATCTAAGAGGTATCTTTGGAAGCTCAAATATTGTATCTTGTCAATCTGTGATGAATCTTTTTGTTTCCATTTAATTTTTTCCTTTTTTAAAATTTCGTTTGGTATTTGTAATCCAAGTGTATTCCTAGTAATTATGGTTGTTCGTTTAGATCTAAAGAATTTATCTGCTTTGGAGGAAGTGTACTTTTACTGCAGAAGTTGCTCAGCTAAGTTGACAAGATCTCTCAGGTAGATTCTACTTCGAACATTTTTGGAGGAAATACCAAAATCCTCATGGGTGCTGATTCTTTCTTCTATAAATATTGCATTTTCATGTATGAGACATTTATGATTTCTAGAACATTTTTGCCCCCCCTCCCCTCCTTCCCCTTTTTTCCCCTGAATCACTGGCAATCTCTTCTTTGCCAGTTAAGTCCTGTACTCTTCTTGTGGAAGGGTTACCTCACCTCCTTTCATGGTACGGCCCGGTAGACGGCTAGATTTACCATTGGCTTGGAAGACCTATAGAACCTACATTCAGTTTGTTCTTTCTTTTCCTGAACAAATAGATGGAATCCTACCTTGTTCATTGGGAATTTATTTTACTCTTTCTTAGATTTTATTACAATTGTTTTATGCATTAAAGGATGTCCTTTTCTTGGCTGAACTTTCCAAATTATATAGATGTTTCAAGGAGATGCCATCAGTCAATTGGCAAGAAGCAGCAGACAATTGGTTTGGGGCTTGTTGTTGTTCATTTGGAGGTATCAGTGAGAAGCTGGTTAGAAGTTATGCAAAGTCCTATACATGTGCAGCAGGTGTTTGTCTCTTAGATACAGAATCTGTCATTTTGTGCAAGGACGATCTTGTGGGATGTGAATTTCCTGGATTTAATTGGAACCAAAGTGTTGAGTTTAATCTGAAATTGACTACTGACGATATTTTGGTCAAAGCTTCCTCAGATGATGCAAGTAAACATGGGCAAACTGTCTGCTCTGAGAATGATGACTTTGGGAGGGAGGTCAGCAATGGCAAGGAACATCATCTTGGTTCTGAGGAAGAAAACCTCAAAGAGAAACTGAGGCATGAAGCTACTGGAAATGCTGGTGATTGTGGTAACTTATCTTGCCTGTCTTCACACTTACAGACTGCAGAAAACATGGCAACTTGTCCTGACTTCCATGCAGTTATGAAACATGATCTTGGGTACTGTGATAATGGATGTCATAGTCTTGATCGTTTAGAAATCTCTTCAGAGGAAAAATCTGGAAGGGATATTGAACTCCTAGAGCATCAGAAAGTATTACTTAATGGCTTTCTTTGGAATGGTTTCCTGGCAAGATCCTCCAATCTTTCAAAAGATGTTAGGTGGGTCGAATTCTTGTGTCCTCAATGTTCTTCCCTACTTGGAGCATACCCTTGCTTCAGTGATAGTAGTCCATTGGACAGTGGAATTCGCTTGTTTAAATGCCACATTTCAACCACTTTACCTGTTGGTGGCTCCGGTAATACGTTTAGGTAAAAGACTTCTATTTATGATTGCTATCACAAGAAGTGTTGTAAGTTTTGTGCTTGTGACAGTTATGATCATTTATTTGTTTTTCAATTGTGGAAGGACACATACCCAATGCTCTTATAAGATGTATAAGAGTAGGTCTTAGAAGGAGAAAGTCATCTTTCATAAGTTGTTTATTTGTAAGTGGGTCTGTTAGTATGGCTCTGATGATATGCTGTGGATACTTTGATTTCTTTTGGGTTTGACATTTTAGGAAATAAATCCTAAATCCATCAAAGAAAACGACTTCTATCCTTTTTTTTCCCAAAAAAGGAAGGAAGTCATTCATTGGAAATAAGAAAAGAAAATATTGCTATGGCTTTAAACACTGGCTATTGGTAGTGTCACTATGCCTCTTCCTCCAATTGGTTAGTTTACACTAAAACATCTTCAGCGCTCTTTCACTTTAGTTAGTTGGCCAGCAGAATTGGGTGTTACATTATATTGGGATACTTTCGCCTGTTATATTATGTGTTCAGCATCATGAAGGGAATAAAGCATGCAAGTGATGTTGGTTAATTAACTATTTACTCTTCTTCAGTATGTTGGAACCTTTCCTAATGTCCTTTATTATTTTTAATTAAATCTTTCTTGGTCTGAATTTTGCAAAGTTCAATTTTGTGCAGATGTTATAGCTTGGAGAGGATGTTTGCAATTCAGTTGCTGGAAAGTGCAAAAGATGAATTATCATTCCGGACTGTTGTGAGAGATATGCAAACCAAATATCCTATGCTGCAAATTGTTCTGTTGAACCCGGATTCTTGGTGCTGCAGTGGATGTTGTTTGTACTCCACCGAATCAGCTTCAAGGAAAAGCATGTATCCAACCATCAAGGTGCTATTTTCTGCCTGCTGCAATGATGAGGAAAACGAGTCTAGGTCAGTTATTCAAATGCATTTGATCTATTTCGTGCATATATTAAGGCATTGTTTGTCCACCAGTTGACAGCAGAGTAAGTGTCAATAGGGTAATATAGCGAAGTGGTCTTCAATGTACAATAATTAGTCATCTGATTAAATTTCGACGTGGCTGGAATGTGTTATCATACTTTTCCCAGGGGCCTTTCTTCTTTGAGGAGCAAATGCATCTATGATTGATTTTATGGATTGGCTCTAGAAAGATTCTGTAATGGTCACTGCTTAAACACAGCTTAATAGCAATCTGTTTTTCCGATTTTGACTCTATCCAGAATTTATTTGGCCATGGTTGAATCATGTGCAGGAAGCTTGAAGAATGGATTACCAAGAATCAAGCAGATGAAGTGTACATGTTGCCATCTCAAATAGGAAACTTGATTTCCTATTTAAAGTCGGCTAATAGTATGTACCCTCCATCACAAGTTCCCCTGCAGAATCTGTCCCTGTCATCCATGAGAAGATAAACAAGATACGGGAGATTTTGATCTCCAACAAAATCTTATTGTGGTCGGTTTGCACGAGGAGGATCTGAAATCCCAAAGAAGGCTCAGATTTTTAATCTTGCAAGTTCTATAGAATTGTACGCAATTTCAAGTTGCCAGATTACTAGGGGGCTGATCTGGCTGTCATTCTGTTCCATGACCAGAGGTTTAAAAATCTCCCTCCGACTATGCACGCTCTTTCAAGAGGAAAAAGAAGCGTCTAGGATATTGAAACTTACAGTTCATCATGGCAGTGCCAGTACGATTATAACACCTACCATTAGAGGCATTTGAAGCGTAACTGGTGCCCTTGCCCGACAGAGAGGGTGGAAAATTAGGGGTTGCAATGGTATGCGGAGCCCGCAACTTACGAGGTATGGGATTCTGTGATCGAGTCAACAACGACGAGACGCAATCCCTGCATAAATGAATTTCCCTTTGATCTTTGGTGGGACTGGTATATATGTTTGCTTTGTTCTTTGGTGGAAAATAAAAAGCTATTATTCCAAAAGACAAAAAGTAAATTATGCTGTCTAATTGGTGATATGTTCTTTGAAAATTATTTCGTGGCAATCATTTTGTCTCGGATATTTTGAATGCAAACAAATATTTTGGCTATTAACCTTCTCTGTTTGCTGATTACTTGAAATTTACAACTGCAATAAAGCCATACAACTAGCCACAAAAACAACCAACCATCTTAAGCTTTAAAAAACTTCATAAGAGAAACCATAAATCTAAACTTAAGACACTACATAAGAGTAAAAGAGAAGAACTAAAAATCATCATGCATAATTTAAGAACTACAAGGAAAAGTAAAAGAGAAGACACACTAATGATAACCGCACTTGAAAAGGAAAAAAAAAAAAAAACACGCGTGCACTACTAAACGTGCTTTTCTGCGACTTTTGAATTATTCACTACTTGAAAAATTGATAGGAACTTTATTAATGGAATTGACCACTAAAATTCTTACATTTTGACTGCAGAAGAAACAAAGGAAGTTCTTGTATTAATCCAGAAGGAATGACTAATTCTTTCGTAAAGGTGAATGACACCTATGTAACAGACGAAGAATACAACTTGAATTAATGGATTCTTTGGACAAAGCTTATAGAATTTGCATACGCTTTAACAAGTCAAATATATCTGCCATTGGACTTTATGCTTCCACCTTTTGAGAGGTCAAAAGCCACGAAGTATAAAAAGAAGAATATAATGTCACAAGAGTGGAGAAGAATGCATTGTCGCAGTATCAGCTGGAGGCATTAAAATCGCAGAAATAAATTTCATGCAAGAAATCCTTTTAGCAAGATGTTGTGTCGACTGAACTTTATCCACCTTCCGAAAGTGGCTACATGAATGGGCTCATAGCAATTATTTTAAGCTTTAAAGATCATGGCCTTGAAATTGAATGGGTGATGACAGTAGATTTTCGGTTTCTTGGAATAAAATCAACATTAGTGGTTGAATTATTTGAACTTGATTCCAAATTCTATACGTTTTTTTGGACACGATTCTTTTTCCCCAAATGAGTAAACTTTACTTAAATTTTCTAGAAATAAAAAGTAGAATTTTTTTTTTATTTTAACAATGAAAAGAGGTCTTGGTTTTTTTTTTTTTTTTTTTTTTGTTTTTGAGAAACCCATTGCTCAACCATCACATTGCATATTAATAGCTTCCTAAAACCGTAAACCTAACCTATAATCCATATGATTTGATATTTTGTTCAGATTGAGCCACACCATTACGTATCTGATCCCAGACAAACCACTATGTATTGCTCAATCCTAATGAATCTAGGTACTCTAATAAGTGTAGGACTTGGAGTTTTATTATTGAAACGTTATCATGTTTTTAATTTTTGCTAATAAATACGAAGTGCTGGCAAACCAGTATATTTACCAAGAATCAGAATACCATAATGCCTATCATTTCACAATTTTATACTCGTGTCTTTCTTTTGATCTTTAATTGACTAATTGATTAGTGAAATGTATATAGATTGTCTCACGTGCTTTTTCCGAATGTCTCTCAACGAGTCGGATAGAGGTATATTCATGATGGATTTAAAGATTAAAAGGAATGATTGAACTTGGCTTGTGTTTAATAATTTTTTGAAAGAATTTAATTGAATTTGGTTTGAAATTTCAGATATATATTCACAAAAAGTTTGGCTTGACTTATCAAAATATCGAGTTCAAATACATACAATCAAAGCTTGGCTTGTCTTGAAATTTCATGTTATATTATATAGAGATTTTCACCCTAATTTGTTGCTTTTTTTTCCCTTAATTTTTGCCCTATGATATTCAAGAAATCTATTACAATGAATTAGTGATGTGATTAAAGTTAATTATGCCTATTTAAAAAATCTATTAGTGACGAGTTATGGAAGTGATCAAAATCAATTATACCTATTCAAGGGATAAGAGTAGTATATCTATTCAAAAGACAGCTATATTTTATAAGACAAGTAATATACGGGAAGGAAAGAAGTGGGGTTAAAAGTATTATATGCTTGCTATAAATATAAAATAAGCAACATATGGGAAGGAAAGAAGTGGAGTTAAGAAAGAAAACTTTATATATATTTTTATCAAATTTGCCTGCCGTAAATGTTTATGACATATCGAGTTGGACAACGTTTCCCACCCTGAATAGATGAAAGCTTATACCATCCCACTCTTTTTAATTTGATTAATCAGCTGGATTCTAATATTTTAGTAGGATGTAAAAAAATTTTTTTTTACCTAGACTAGGTTGCTAAAGATCGTACATAGTAGTACAAGTAGGTTAACCAATTTCCCATGATCATTAAATATTTGACCAATTTAGTAGGTAAAGAACAAGATTCAACCAAAGTTAAGCTCAAGGCTCACTTAACTAGTATTCTATACCATGTAGAAATAAAATTTATTTCTCCATTCAATTAAAAATATGAACTTTCATGCATGCTTATTGTTATAATTATGACAAGTGTCACTTAAATTTTGGTAACACCATAAAAATGGCCGATATAGCATAAAAATATTTAAAAAAGTGGTCGTACAGTTAACAAAAATTCAATCTATTTTTCTCAATCATTTGCAAATTTATGATTTTTTTTTTTTGGCCTTCTTCTCTAATTGGCTGTGATTTGTACTCATTGTTATTTAGTTCCCATATTGAAAGTCAAAAAAAGGATAAGGGCATAAAAGAAATAAGGATAAATAGGTATTTCAGATTTTATGAACTAATAAGGGCATAAAGAGGATAAGAAAATTTAACACCACAAAAGTAAAAATACTAAACGATACTCAGAATGTGTTTGGTTTGCATTCCAAAATCACAGTCATAAATCTTTCATCATTTTCCAACCTTGTTGCTCCATTTAGAACCAAGTTGGATTTCATTCTAGTAATTATTTAATCAATTTGAAATCCAAGTCATTACAAATTTTGACACCTTTTTCCCATTAACCGATTTCCATAATAGTTTATCAAATAATAGATATAAATAGCCTCAAGAAAACAATAGATAGAGGTATCATTAACTTCAATGCTAATTCCTAACTCTAGCACTCATTTGCCAAAAAAACCCCTAAAGCTAACCATAACCATATATATATATATATATATATATATATATATATATATATATTATTTTTAAGAAAAAGTATGGATCCGTTAGGATTACAAGCATGGCAACCATCTGCCTGTCTAATGGCCCTAACCAGCGCTATAAACAACGGTCTAATGAACCTAAATAAAATAGTGCTGTAAACAACGGCCTTATCATTTCATTACTACTAGTAATACTACACGTGCTTTGCTCGTGGTTATATTTTCCCAAACTTTTATGTATTATTTATAATGGAGTATTTTGTGAAATATTAATCATTAAAACCATAATATTTTTTCTTTCCATCAATCATGCATAGGGTGTATTTCATCCCTATATATAAAGAAAGAGTGGCAAATTATGATGTATTATTATTCATGCTAACACATATGAAGTAAAATCTGTTGAGTTATAATTTTTGGATTCAACCTTCAAGAATGTATCAAAAAATTAATTAACTTTGGCAAGAGATTGCACATCTTGAGTGCCAAATACAAAACAAGATCTGTGGAGTTATAATTTATAAATCTAACCTTCATAAACGGTATCAAACATGATAGAGTTCTGGCTATATAGAGAAGTTTATCTTGAGCTTCTCCTTTACAAACCATTAATACAAATTATGGCAGTACTCTGTTGGTTCCTTTTTATTTCGCCATATAAAGGCACTATTATATGCGGTAGTAATAATGTGTGCATGATGATGAAACCAAATAAACGGATAAGACTGGGACTACGAAACCATTGTCATTTGGGTACATTGCTGCGTTGTATCCTTAAGGTACATTGAACTATAAACGGATATGAGTAGGTGTGTGATATATTGCTACATTGTAAATTTCTAATAATAGAAATTTTTTTTTTAGTATGTATCCTTAAGGCACACGATAAGTAGAGTTGTAAACGAGCCGAATCGAATCGAGTATCTCATGTTTGAGCTCTGTTCGTTAAGCGATTCGAACAACGTTCGTGTTCGTTCGTTAATTTTCAGACTCCAAACTTGTGTTTGTATTCGGCTCGTTAAGCAAAGTTCGTGTTCGAGTTCGTGTTTGACTCGTTTAACATAAATGAGCCGTTCGTAAACATGTTCGAAATGCTCGAATCCAAATTATTTTAAGCCTTAAATATGCCATGCAAATCATTAATTATTTTAAAAAATAATTAAAACACTAAGTGACTAAATTCTATTATTTATTCACTATATAACTAACATTAATATAAAAACAACATATAAAACAAAGCAATTTGCCCTCCAAATATAAAAGTCCAGCCATAAAATTAACCCTAAAATTTGTCAAATGGTAATTATGTCTATATTCGCGAACGTTCGTTAAAACTCGCGAACATACTCGTGTTCGCTCGATTATTAATCGAACAAAAAAATTAGTTCAAACTCGGTTCGTTTAAGGTTTCGAACGAGCCTTTCACGAACACGAACGAGTCGAAACGAATCAAGCTACCGAACAGCTCGGTTTGTTTAACAGCTCTAACGATAAGCCTACAAAACACAAACGATGGACCAATTTCAAATTTTAAATATCATTATCAACCCCCAAAATCTAGGAAACTTTAGCAATAAATTTTAAACTTTTCCTTAACTAATACCTGATCCACCCCTTATCATGTGTTTTAAGGGTACAAAGAATCCTCATAGAAATAATAATATATGGTATCTTAGAACGAGGGAATGCAAATAATAAGCACTTAGATAAATTTAGAGATAATTACGGTCAGCAAATTTGTATCATAACCATTCATTACACTATTCTTCCCATACTTTATCTTTCATTAAAGTTTCTAACTATGTTTTTGGCCCATTATTTCTGAATGCATTTTGATCTAACAATTTGTTTTTCTGAATGACTTCTTAAAGATCTTAATTTACCAAAATTAATATTGTGGATATCTCTTATGTGCTAAATTAAACACGAGTTCAGCACAGCCAAAATTTACACACAAAATAGTTTAGATGTTTGAGAATTATGACTATTTTTCATGCTAACCTTTCTTCTTTTTCTTTTCCTCCTTTATTAGAGATGGCTTTTGAATTGTGTGCTGGATGGACCCGATTGAATCACCTTAAAAAAACAAAAAATCCAGGCACAATCAAGTTTGCCTCTTTTACACTCAAAGAACTCAAACGTTCTTTTTGGTATTGTTTGAATTATCTTTATTAGCTTTATATTTAATTTGTTTGTTCACTTTATGCCATTTAATTATTGATTTTCAATTCTATGGAGCTTTCCTTTTTTTGTGGACAGTTTTGTAGTTTCTTTTGGGCATTCCACTAACCTGTGTTTTTAAACTCGGACCGGATCGGACGATCCGACCGGTCGAACCAAGAACCGGTCAAGTGTTCGGTCCGAGTTGTTCTTCAAAACCGAAAGACTGAAAATCCGGTCAAAAATCGGGTTTTGACCGGAAAAAAAACCGGTTCAACCAGAGCATTTTTTAAAAAAAGGTTAAACTTTTTCAATATTATGTTTTGACCCCTAAATTTTTAAAACTTATTAATATACCTCAAATATTTCATACTTTATAAATGTTGTCCTAAATTTTGATGTTATTTTTCAATCAAATCCATAATTTTAATTCTAAACTTATTAATGTTCATTAAATAATATAAATTGCTACTTGATTGTTCTAATTTCTTTGTATTTTCTTGTTAAATATATTTGAAATATCAAATATATATGAATATACCTTTATTAATATTAACATACTTTTAGGTATTTTATATACAATATTTTAATTTTAAATAATTTTTATTTATGACATCATCCGGTTCAACCCCGATCGAAACCGGTCGAACCCATTGATCCCTGACCCCTGAGTTTGGCCGAGTCGATACCCGGTCCGAGTCTGAAAACATAGCCACTAATGAGATTAAATTTGCCATTGGATATAGAATAAGAATTATCAACCCTTAAATTACTTCAAGAGTCTAAATCACTGAATGACGCGACAAGATATAAAAGGATTTGAATAATGGGTACTGTATCCAAGAGGAACTGTAATATTTTCCTTTTTTTAGCTTATTTGCTTGTTCTTCATAATGAATTTTAATTATTGCATTGTGTTATTTCATTTATGCATAACTTTTTATTATAACAATTAATAACATGATTGATATTCATTCCCTCATCATTATTGAAATGCATTATAATTATTCTATAGAGGGTAGTTTAGGTATTACAAAAAGTAAGACAAAATCTGTTTACACTACCTATACTTCTAGACCCATGATACTTTTACAGGGAGTATAGACAGAGTCGTGGCTTTCTTTTGCTCTTGAATTGATTACGTAAATGACCAATAGGGGTTGGTTCGAGTGGTAAGCGGTTTGGATTAGCTTAAGCATGTTTCGTGTTCGAGTCCTAGTGTACGCAGACACCCCTGTTGAAAGACTCACCCATCATAGCCAGGTGTGCGACGCAGGTCGGGTCCGGATTAGTCGGGGCAAAGTTCGGATACCGGGCGGGCAATCAAAAAAAAGAATTGATTACGTAAATGTGCATAGCTTGTCCCACATGTTTTTTTTTTCCCCAAATATCCTTGAATAGCCAAACGAAATCTTGTACCGTTCCACTCCTTTCAAATTGGTTAATCAATTGGATTAACATTTTTTTTGGCCGGAAAAAAATTTCTATAGATCGTGCATTTTATCATTGAACTAGTACAAAGTGGATTAACCAATTTCCCATAGGTCGAGCATAGCACTACTACTTGATCTATAAGACATTCAAAATTTATCTTCCTCTCTCAGAATCCTTCTTCGTCGAGGACATGTAGCGCATTAGTTGAACGCAGATTCCTTAGAATGCATGGGAACTTATTCGTTTACGAAATGGGCAATCGAGAGAGAGAGAGAGAGAGAGGCAGGATTATAATTTCTCGAAGGGCCAAGATCGACCAAAGGGTCGTATGGCATTTTATGCATTGATCAGAATCTCTTCAATATTCGTTGCTTGGTTATAAATAGAGTTTGGGAATGATCAGTTTTTGCAATGCAATGCAATGGGTTGATAGGAAGGTAAGAGGAAGAGAGGCCTTACATGAAGGTAAAGGTC
Organism: Coffea eugenioides; assembly: GCF_003713205.1. Taxonomy (NCBI): domain Eukaryota; kingdom Viridiplantae; phylum Streptophyta; class Magnoliopsida; order Gentianales; family Rubiaceae; genus Coffea; species Coffea eugenioides. Next base: position 2,760,516 of record NC_040041.1, read on the forward strand.
CTCATTTGGTAGCCAAGGATGACTTGCCTGCTCCACCTCAGGGGGTTTCTCTAAGTCCACAAGTAAACCCTTTGTCGTGGTCGCCAGGAAGTCTCCTTGGCTAGCCTGAGAGGCTCTTTTCTCTCATGCTAGGTCTTCTTTTCCCCTGCAGCCTCTGCCACCTCCCAGTCCTTTATGATTTTCTTTTATCTCTTGCAATTATTCAATTTTCCATTGACTCCTTCATCGTCGTGCTTTGCAGTTTGAGTACTTACGATGATTGACAAAGCATTGCAGTTTGAGTATTAACTTTGTTTATCAGAAGCGTTGAAAAATTTTCATCATAACACCGATATTTTGGATTTCGGTACGTAAAAGTATGTCTTGCATTGTTTTAGCATCAGCCATCGTCTACTCCTCGGATAAATGTCAGTAAGATGGATCGTCTGTTTCAACATTCGACCAGGTTTTACAATATTCGATCCGACAAATTTTTGTTTTTTGGGGGGTGGGAGGGGGAGTAATTTTTGTTGGAGAAAACCTTACAAGCGCACAAATTTTAGTGCCCCTATTCCCTGTTCCCTAGCATTTAATTTGTAAGCCATGTTTACTAATCCTTCCTTTCTGTCTGTCTTCTTTTATTTAGATCAATTGTTTTTTTTTTTTTAAAAAAATCTTTATCAAGAAAACAAAGGTGAAGTTCTTTGAAGTGTTCGGAGCAGGACTCCAAACGTAGTAAGCTGCCTAAGATCCTCATGTAATAGCAAAATCCAATTAGGTCACGAATGAAATTTAATGCAGGAACGAGGAACGAAACAAAAACCGTTCATGGGACGTGTCATACGGCAGCACTAAAAATCTTCAAACAGCTCTCCGTGCCTTGAATACCCAACATTTTAGCAGCACACTTGGACGATTGTGGGCAGATGGCATATTTCAGCAACACAACTACTTACAAATCCAGAATATTTTATCATGGAGCAAAATATCAATAATATATTTCTGTATGGGTGTGATCCAATGCCCACCAAGCCACCATGTGTACATTTGCCTCCCAAGGGCCGGGCCCCAAAGATTTATGGATATACACTGTTGACATCCAAGCCACGATTGAGGCATTTTTTGTCTGGATCCCTTTATTTAATCCATCCATTGAACCAAAAATATCCTGCCAAGGACGGGGAGCCTTCATGAAGCTTTCATGGGGGATGGGACCGGAGGAGGATTATGATGACGATGCGGAATTTTTTTTTGTCTCTTAAAGTTCTCGTACGCGGTGAAGTGTCACCTTACCTAGCTTATCACTTATAAGATCTTTGATTAAAAAGAGCGTTTTCAATTGACCAACCTTATCTACTGCCGACAGAGGACACTTGTCACTTTCATTCACAGCCACGTAACATCTCGCAAACTGACGTGGTGTCGGTACTGCATGAATTCGGCTTACACCTGGAACGCTGTTTGTGGCTCTTCCTCTGCATGCACCGGCAAAATCCTCATAACTGCTGGTCATTTCTTTACTGATCTTTTTGGTTGTTCCCTTTCTTCTTCAGCTTGCCTATATAAACAGGGTTCCGCTGCAACTATTTCTCGTCAAATCCACCCATTTGTGGGAAGAAGTCTTATCAGTATCTGATCTTTCACCTTTCATTAATTTGTGTTCTATATTCTACTTCCGCTAGTAGTTGAAATTTGGCAATTAAGATGGCACAATACGGGGCTGAATATGGCAACCAAAAGAGCCAGTACGATGAGTACGGAAACCCAGTTCGTCAGACAGACGAATATGGTAACCCTGCCCGCCATGGAGGTACCATGGGTGATTATGGAACCACTGGCACTACTGGAGCCTATGGTGGCACAGCTGGAGCACATGGGACTTATGCAACTGGAACCACCGGCACTACCGGTACCGGTGCATATGCCACCCAGCCTGGCACTGATGTGGGGAAGGAGCACCATGGCCTTGGTGGCATGCTTCATCGCTCTGGTAGCGGTAGCTCTAGCTCGGTATGCCCTCCTAATTAATCTCGTCTTGCTTAAATTGTACTGAGTAGTAGTAGCATTTAACAAATCTTGACTAGCTTGTGATGACTGGTAATTAAAAGTTCTTATCTGTTTTCCTTTTGTTTTTTCGGTTGGGATGCAGTCCGAGGATGATGGGCAAGGCGGGAGGAGGAAGAAGGGGATGAAGGAGAAGATAAAGGAGAAACTGCCTGGCGGTCACAAGGAGGCTCGACCTGGACAAGAATATTCGAGTGCTACTACAGCTCCTGGATACGGCGGGGAAGGAGAGCAGCACGAGAAGAAAGGAATTATGGATAAAATCAAGGAGAAATTACCAGGGGGTCACAACAACTGAAGATCTAATTCTAATAATATGGGATCCAATTATGATATTGTGTACCCCTATTTTCAATCTCAATCGCAATCTCAATCTCGTTCGTGTCATGTTTGTGTTTTCTGAGATTTGAGTGTGTGGACGTCTTGAGTTTCTGTAATTGGAATAAAAAGATGATGATGATGACTCTGTAGTGTGTTTGTCCGTATATTCGGCGTCTTGTACTCGGGTCATCTGGTCATGTATGTATGTAACATGTTGTCATATATCAAATACGTGAAGTTTTGCGTTACTTTAGCGTGTGATCGCTTGTAAGTTGTAAGGATAAGAAATTGAAAGATTTCGTTGAAATTGTCCGTTTGGAAATTTCCCGAAAAGCTAATCATTACGACTCTGGTCGCATCTATTCTTTTTTGTCTCCTCAAACCATAATGCGCTAACACGAGCAGTGTAAACAAGATTTCTTATTAGCAATATAACCAGTAGTAACTCAACCCCTCAGGACCTTGAAGTCAGTAGAGTAGTTGTAGGCTCTTGTAATTGTACACCAATATCTCCAAAGTTTCCAACTTCACTATATATTAGTTCCTTGATCCAATACCAAAACCAAGCAAGCAAATGCCACACAGAAAATCGGGACAGGGACAAGATATGGACCTAGCAAATCAATAGACTCAGTTCAGAGGTATATGCTTGCATTTGCGTGGCCAATCATCATTGTTTTTTTTTTAAAATTTTTTTTTTATCATTCTTTTCGCCGCTGGGGATGTATGATGGTTTGTTGACGAGGAACAAATCAGAGAAAGGGTAACACCTTAGCAAACACGGGAAAAAGACAACAATTCCAGTAAGAGTGATTTCAACTTTTCTTCGCATGCGGCAATTCTTTCAGCCCCAAGGAGGGGGGGAAAAGTGTTATCCTTGGACTTCACCTTTAGGAGGCCAAGCAGGGTACACTTAATATTCAAGGAACGGTTAGTGACAAAATGTGGCTGAAGGCCTGAGACTCGATACGTCAGGGGATCCAAAGCAGACCATAAGAACCAGGCAAGAATATCAATTTTACTAGAGATGCGAAACCCGAGGAGAGAAAGAAACGACATAAGGTCCTTTTGGAGAGTATTATCACAGATGTGAATGTGCTGCGGCTTCAGAGTAGAATATCGTGTTAGATTGCAGAGGCGATGAACCGCCATCACATCATTGACTCTTTAAGTATACGCTGTATTTACCTGGATTATCTGGGATTAACACACGATAGTATCACAAGCTTACTTCCAGTTCTGCCCCAACAATGAAAGAATCCAAACGGGGTTAAGGCTCAACCTACTGAAAAGAATTCAATGTTCCGGGATAGGGGATTCTCTTACTGAGGCCCAAATAGATTGGCTCTTTAAGTAATTATCTCAACCCTAACAATTAAGAATGTCTAGGCATTTTCATTGCTACCGTGGTTAACCCCAGGATTCCAACTTCAATCACCAAAAATCACCACAGGAGCATATTCCTTTCCGGAAATGGTGGAACCTCAAGCTATCCCTAACAACTATCTCCCTGCTCGTGAGCTGAGATGCTCTGCTCATTACAGAGTGGCAGTCCTCACATATTCTCAGGTTCTTGATGATTCTGATAACACAATTAGCACTTGTAGTTAGCAGCGAATACGCCAAAGCGAGCTTTTCACTATGCGTTAGAAGGATCCGCTCCTTTTCTTCATCACTTACATCATAAGGAGCAGAACTTAGTATTGGCTGATAGCCATGGACCTTTAGTCTCTTAAGAAGATCCTGTAGTGTCTGCTTAATCAATTTAGACTCTGGATGAATCGTGTCATCAGAATAGAAGTTGTGAAGTCCCCCATTTTCATCTTCAACCATGCTAAGTGAAGGAGTTTTTATTAAACGTTTTGCTCTTATCAACTTCCTTACTCTTGAAACATCTTCCCACCTTCCAGCTGAAGCATAGATATGGGAAAGCAAGACATAGTTTCCAATACCATCAGGTTCAAGTTGAAACAGTTGCTTAGCAGCTATTTCAGCAACCTTAGGATTTCTATGAATTCGGCAAGCTCCTAGCAAGGCTCCCCAAATGCTGCCATTGGGCTCTATTGGCATCGTTTGAATAAGTTCCAGTGCTTCTTCCAGTCTTCCAGCTCTGCCAAGGAGATCAATCATGCAAGTATAGTGGTCAACAGACGGCTTAATACCACAACCATTCTTCATCATTCCAAAGAAATGCTGACCTTGTTCTACCAAGCCTGCATGACTACATGCGGCAAGGACCCCGACAAAAGTCACCTTATTAGGCTTCACCTCAACCTTCATCATCTTCTCAAACAACTCTATTGCTTCTCTAGCACATCCGTGCATTGCAAACCCACCAATCATTGAACTATAAGAGAAAACATTTCGATCCTTCATACTCTCAAAAACCTTAAATGCATCCTCCACACTCCCACACTTCGAGTACATATCAATTAATGCCGACCCAACAAGGACATTATCCGTAGGTCCAAATCCTGACTTCTCTGCAAAATCCCGGACCCAATTTGCGTACTTGATTGCACCCAATTGAGCACAAGCTGAAATAACACTAGACAAGGTCACTTCATCCGTGTTTACCCCAGAATTCTGCATTTTCTCAAAGTACTCTAACGCTTCCTTAGGCTGAGCATTCTGTGCAAACCCTGTCACCATCGCGGTCCATGCCACCATATCCTTCACAGGAAGCCTATCAAACAACTCGCTTGCCGCCACCATATCCCCGCTCTTCGCATATGCAACGATCAAAGCTGTAAAAGAAATGACGTCCCTCGTGGGCAATTCATCAAATACCCTCCTAGCAAAATCCAAGCACCCACATTTTACATACATATCAATCAACGTATTTCCCACAAATAAATCCTGGACAAACCCACCAATCTTCAAGCTTTGCCCATGAATTTGCCTGCCCAAATCCACATTCAACACGCCAGTACAAGCCTTCAACAATGCCGTAAAAGTAAATGAAACGGGCAAAATATCATCCCTCCTCATTTGGCCATACAAAAATACGGCCTTTTCTAGTGGCCCCTGAACAGAATAACCGCGGATAATTGCTGTATAGAGAAAAGGGTTGGGGCAATATACCTGGCTGAAGATCAGACGGGCGTAAGTATCGATGGGGGTATTGAGTTTGCAGAGCACCCGAACGAGTTTTGTTAGGAGGAAGCTGCATTGGTCGAGACCTTTTCTGATGATATGAGCGTGGACTCTCTTGATTTCTGTGAGACTAATGCAGGAATCGAGGATTGAGACGAGCTGGGCTTCTAGAAGCTTTGTTTCTTGAAGCTTAGAGACGGGAATGAAGGGTTCTTGGAGGTCCAGAGCTGGAGCTTTCGGTTCGTAGAATTGGGGGATGAGAATTGCAGGGCGTCTAAGGGTTTTAATCAGCTTCTTGGACAGTGAAACCATCACATATTTTGCACAGAATTTGTGGACTAGAAGTGGCCGTTTGGGGATGCAGAAGAGAGTGAATTTTGTGTTGGCGCCAAATAACAGCAATCTGCTGTTAAATTTGAGAGTAAACAAGAGGGTGTAGTCGTCAGCGCAAGGTAGTGAAGAATTGACGCTACTAATTGCCAAACCAATTTTCTTTTTCTTTTTATTGTTATGCTTAGATAATATGTAGATAATGAAAACTTGTAATTTATCTGCATGAAGCATAATGATTATTATATGTTTACTTCAACAAAACTAAAGTGTGGATAGTAAAATATTTGAAATTTTTTTTTTAAAAAAATATTATAACACTTTTTTTTTTTTATATGAAGTATGCGACATATAAGAAATAATAAAAAAAATGCGTTAATAATGCCCATAAATAAATTTTTGCAGCACAACCACCATCCAAACAAGCCCAGTTCTGTAAACATCTTCAAAACGTTGTGAAGATATTTATATTTCTGAGTTGGATGCGCTTTAAACGGTTTAATAAACCCAAAAAATAAAAAAAAAAACCACCAAAAAGATAAAGGCCTCATGAAAAAGACACAGAACCATATATAAGTTACTCGTGCAACAAATGTTCATCATCGGGGCCTGTTTATGATAGTAATTGGTAAAAGAAGAAAAGAACAGGGAAATTTGCAGAGGGAAAAGGAGGTTAGTTAATTAGTAGGGGCACTAATCATATAGCAAATAATCGGCTTTCATATGACTAACCAACATCATACAGCATATATATATTTTGACAAACCTACTAATGATGTACAGCTCAAACAAAAAAATACCAAAGGTTTTCACTACCATAATGAGCAGCCGCAGATTAGTGTGCTTTCTGGTGTGCCTTGACGTTCCGAAGCACATCCTTCAGAACCGCTGCAATTCTTTGCTCCATATGGCGTTCTAAAAACCTTTCTTTCACCCTCTCATAGCCTCTCTTCCCCATCGTCAGTCTCCTTTCAACATGAGTAGCAAGTTTAACCATATTTCTCGCAAGAGGCATTACTCCCTGTTTCCCTACCGGATGCAGAAGACCTGTTGATCCATTCACCACAATTTCTTGAGTGCCACCTGCTGCTGTTCCCTGAAAATCAAGCCATAATCAAGCAGTCATAAGATAACCTATACTCTGAATCAACCGAATGTCCTCAAGAATATAGAAGAGCTAAAATCTCATGCATTTTTTACTGGAACAGATGTCAGAGATTCAGGGCAACCATACCAGTACGGGTAACTGAAATGCCATGGCTTCAATTGTTATCCTCCCAAAGCACTCACCTCGTGCCTACATGGAGGGATGAGGATGTAGATATTAGTACCGACACCGAGATCAAGATACATTGCACAAACACCCTAAAAAAGTCATACAAACTAGCAGACAAACTTGTTTCACAATGAGATTTTTAAATTGTTAACAAATTCACAACTATGGTTCTCTTTGAGTCCTCCCTTAATTGCATGACGTCATTTGTAGAATTCAAATCTAACAAAAGCATGTAGAATCACATGCTCATGGGTTGCAAATCAAACAGGAATAAAATTTTTGGGAAAATATATCTACACTATATACTGGACTCATCTTTCATTTGAAATGAGAACTTAATTTTACCACTACTGGACCCATATTTAGGCAAAAGGGAAGAGGGGGAAATAAAAACATCAAAAGTGAGCTCAGCAATTGAAGTTCTAAGAATGCAATAAGTCGGCTAGTGTAGCTTTTCAACTGCCCAGGCAAAAAGGACCCACGAGAGAAAAAATCTTTCCAGTGTTTGGTGCAAAAGGAAAATGCGATCAAATTGACCTTTTACTACTTTTGCTACATAGAACGTGCCTTTTTTGTGCAATTTATGACATTAAACCGAAAAAGCTTCCAGCCAGCCTTCTAAATATTTGAATAGGTTTTTTTATTAAATTTGATTGGCAATGGCATGTTACAATGTTCAGTAAAACATACAGAACTTACAAAATAATAATTAGGAACAGGTCACAATTCCAAATAACTTTCTCCTATCTAGGACATGGTGGATATGGTTTTTCTAACAATTTTTTAAGATTGTCGGCCGTGCAGTTTCTCTAAATTATACATGTATTTGGAGAAAATAAATAGATAACAAATACTGAATGTGCATGGGGGCAAAAGAACGTAAATTGCAGCCAGAGATTTGCAAAGTTAACAGCGGCAGCAGATAAAAATGATTTACCTGAGAATTCTGGACAAGAACATCAATTGCAGCAAGATAAGGAGCTACAGCCAGAGTCTTATTAACGAAATGAACATGACCCTGAATCTTTTTAGATTCAACAAAGGCCCTCAGCTCAGACTCAAATTTGCTTTGAGCATTTACATCACTCCCCACAATTGCAGCGTGTATAGGTGGCACTTGTAGCTTCTGGTGCTTGATGTATATTAGGCTCTCGTGAAAAGAATTCAGAAACAAATCTTGTCCTTTTCCACGAGAAACACCTACAGCATTACAACCACCAAACCATCAAACAAAAATAAAAATAAAAGCATGAATATTTACTTAGCAAGTCTTATAAGCAGAACAGACAAAATATTCACTGTCGGTGATTTGCAAACATCAGTACAACCTCCTCATACAAATATGCCAATAAGTAAAAAGATCATTTATACATAGAAGACTTGCAAAATGAAGATGCCCAATAAATCAAGTTAAGCCAAAAAAAAAAAAACTGGGTGAGTATTCATGATTCTGATCCTTTCAGGAATCAAGCATACTTGGTTGACGACCTCACTTACGGAGGCACCTCTGCATTTGGTGGAAAGTACAAGACTAATATGCAAGGTGAGGATCACAGGACTTAAATCTTGACAAAAATCAGGAAAGCTCACAGAGGGAGGGAAGCTGAAGCGACTGTTGATGTGCAAGAATTGATAGATGATGAATGTGAAGAAGATTATCAGACTTTCCTTGACCATTTAAACTTTAATGGCGAAAAAATGGTTCTGAAATACAAAAAGTCGATGCCTTATATATGACGGGGAACTAAATGTCCAAACTCAACTCCGTGCAGTGTGTGTGTGTATATATATCCTTAATTATGAATGCAACAGGAAGAAAAATTCATCCTAACGTGTCTAAAGCTCATGATTTCTTCTTAATTTACCACAGCAGTTGTTTAAATACAATATCAAGTCAGTCTCTCAAACAAGCTTAAAAACTCCAAAAAACATTGTGGAACAACCTCCCCTATACTAAACCAAATCTCAAATTCTTCTCACAAAAACAGCCCCCAGGTTCAACGGAAGCATAAGGACCCCAAACAACCTCCAAAAAAATATGTAAAAAAAACACATAAAAACATTTTTTAAAAAAAATGAAAGTTAGTGCATACTATTTATGATGGCAAAAAGTATATCTTCATTCTGAACCCCAAGAGATTCACGAACATGCTCCCGCAAAACCCTTTTTGCCACAGTATCCTCAGCAACTTCCATAAGTTCTTTACTGTTCCCAAGATGAACAACATATGTTTTGGGCATTTTGATCCTATAAGAGATTGACAAATACAGTTAAGAACAGTCAGAATGATGAAAAATTGAGATCGAGGGAATAATGTTGGACAGTAAACATTGCCATGAGAGAAACACACGATCAATAGTCAGAAATCTTAATTGCCCATGTCAACCAAATTTGTCCCTTACATCTACAGGTTATGGCCTTTTTTAAGACTACATCCATTTAGACCAGAATTTTCTAGAAGTTTTCTGTATCCTCAAAGAGATAAAAAAAAAAAAAGGCACAGATCATGATGGATGCATAGCTAAGTTTGAACCAGCTGCTTACCACATCAGAAGTCTCAACCATAAAAACCTTCCTCCTTTGAAGATTAAATTAATAGAAAATCGATATTAACCATTCACCAAGCCATACAAAGGAATCAATTCCCCCAAACATTCACTGTTAAGGCTCCAATTATGAAATTCAGCAACTCAAGAATCTACTTTTCAAAATTTTTGAGATTAACACTGCAGCATAAATAAATATGCATAGTAACATTATTATGAAAAAACATTTTAATCGATTTCATCAAGTCATCCCGACTTAAGGTGCTGCACATGACTTGCAACACACTTGCACCTTCATCCCCATCTTGCCCCTTGCAATATCTTCATGGACTAAAATGTCAATCATGAACTCTAATTCTCATTGTCTTACTTTAATTATTTGTTATCACATCAGCTAATTCATCCAGAGAATAAAAAAATGAAACATAGCAAAAATAAAACAAGAGAATCGGAGGTTGCATAGCACTCCAGTTTTCTTGTTCTACCAGCTGATCTTTACCATAAGAAGATTAGAAGTCCTTTGCTGGTAAGTTGTTATTAAGATACTTTTCCAATTTCTAGCAAAAATGATATGAATGTTAACTGTCCTCCGCTAAAATTCTCACACACTTCTATATCACAGTGCAATATAAGAACTGAGAAAATCAGCATAACTACCTTCTATCTTGATAATTGACAAGAGCAAGAACATTATTTGTGTCAGGCAAGCTAGTAGTGGCATATCTTGGGAAGCACCTAGGGTTGTTCAACCTTGTACATACACCTAGGGCTGAAAACTGTACTAATCATACATCATCACAACACGCTAATGCAGTGATCAACATATAATGCATGAGTTCAAATAGTAAAGAAAAAAAACAAACATAGAGCTTTGTGCATGTTGGAAGCTGCATTAAATAGGAGGCCACTAAAAGAAGTAAGGAATGACATACATAGATGCCTACCTTAATCGCTCCTGTGTCCTATTCTTCCAGTATTCTGCTGTGACATGTGAATCTATCATTGCACCAGCAACAAATGGAAGGTGTTTTACATAATCCAAACTGAAGTAATGGCCCCGCATTTCATGGATCCACCACAAAGTTTTGGGGAGAACAAGATGAACTTTTTCCTTAAGAACAGCATCCAACCACTTTCCAGCCACAGCAGTGTTCAAAACCACCAGATCAGCTTTCAGTGCTATATTTACGGCCTCTTGGCTTCTCGCCGAGACAATCTGAGATGTAAAAGGGGAAAAGGTGAGCATACTGCTCAACAGTGTTTGAACCTCATAAAATTAGCAACCAATGCATCAAGTATTTAGAAAAATGGATTCGTGTTGATAAGGCTGCATCTTATCCATCATAAAATTTTATTTACCAGAAACAATTATATTCGTGCAGAACGGAAATCTTTATTACCGTAACATATACTGAACCTTGTCACATTAGGAATGGAGAAAATAACGCTGGCAAATTCATGGATTAATTACCTGATATATCAAGCGTATTGAAAAAAAATGCAAAGCATTTTGTTGAAATGGAAGGGGGAGGGAGAGTGATTGAACCAATTGAATACATATACCTTTTTCCTCTTTGTAAAATTATATACAGATGTTTGCCACTGAGCTGACAGAAACGATATGACTAACTAAATATAACATTAGCAAACTCGAGAACATCGAGCTCCATGCATTACTTTAGCAGGAAACCATGACGAAAACTTTGACAAACAGGTTAAAAACTAAAGAGGCAAAGACTGCATCCCTCAACAAGTAGACTCGCAAGAACTGTGAGATTTCATTGTCAAAAGATTTAAGGAATAAAATATGGAAATAAAGAAGATAGATATTGCAAAAAGAGCCATGTAAGGTAGCTGATTATAAGCACAGAAAGATTTTGCAACCTGCACTCCTCGAGTTAACATTTTGTGCTCCAAACTGTAGATGACACTGTCTGTTCCTGATGGTCTCTGGTTTGTAATCCATTGAACATCAGCACCAACACCTCGTAACAGAAAAGCCAGTTCCATCAGCAACAATGGTCCACCTACAGTGTGTTTCAGTAAATGGATTAGCTAGAGATAAAGTTACAGAGATACTAATAAATGACCGAAAGCCAGTAACTTGAATAAAAGACCAACATTAACCAATCAAAGCTGATTAAAAGACTGATTAAAAGACATGATAGGTCACATTTCCAGAAGGTTTATATTGTGGGAGGTGACAAGAATAAGCATAGAATGATTCTGTTGCAGGGGCACACTTAACCATATTCCAGATGTTTTTAGAGGACCTAAATGCAATAACTTTAAAAAATATCACTTAAGGCTGAAGAGCTGGTTTAGAATACATATTGTTTCCATGTTATTGCTATGGGTTTTAAGTCTCTCATTTGTTCATGTAGAACCCATCAAAGGAACTGAAAGCTATTATTATACCTGTCACTTTCATAATGTTGCTTCTAGGATTTATTATCCAGCAACTTCTGCCTACACACTTTACTTTTGAACAACCCCCTATAATCTCCATTCCTGGGCATTTACCTATATCCCTTTATATCCTTTATTTACCATTTCTGTTGCAATTACTGCAAATTGCACTATTAAGAAAGTCGCAATGGCAATTTATCACTTAAAACTTCAACAAACAATCACTTATGTGGTATCATATCAATACCTTCATTTGGTTGTAACTTCTTCCCTAAGCGTACATAGCCAGTCCAGATTATCACATAAAATCTCATGCTATCTTTTTCAAGAAACATACACTTTATGCCAGTTCACAAACTGAAAAAAAAAAAAAAGAGGTAATGAAACTCTAGCAAAATCGAATGAAGCACGGAAGTTGCCAGAGAAAAAAAAAAGGGGGGGGGGGGGGGGTTTCACCAGGACATACAGAATCATATCTCTAGTATCCTCTACTCAGAGCCCAAGTTTTGCTAGACCAAGACCTCAGTACTAAATGTGCATGATATCAATGGCAATCCATGCATCAGCAAACGGTAACTGGATGGCTTGAAATTACATGCTGTTAACAACATCAGCCTTTTTCTCCTTGAATTTTTCATCTCTTACCTCCTATATATCATTTTTTTCCTACCTGACCTGTTATCCATATTTGATCAATACAATATAATTTCCACTTGAAGGAAAAAGTTTTGCTGGATACATATATGTAATGCACCAGCTAAAGAATTACTACTTGGCTAAATTTGCAATATATCAATAACAGCACCACAACTCAAAATCAACATTGAGTTAATTTTCTAATGAGAGATGAAAATAACAGAGGGGAAGGGGCAAGCTCTTCTTACAAGATACCTAAAAAAACTCCAGTAACTCGAATTGAATCATTAAATATACATAATTCAGATTCTTGAGGAAACAAAAAAGAGTTCCTTTTTTTTTTTTGGTTCTTTTGTTGAAGAAGAGACGGACCTGAAAGAGAAAGCTCATGAGAGACAAGAAGCACGAGCTTAGACTTCATAAAACTAAGTGGGCTGGGAGACGGAGCTGCGGTAACAAAAGGCGGCCGCAGCGGTGGCGGTGAGACGGAGCTGAACTTCTTCTGGGAAGGCACAGCCACATCGTGACGGCAATCACAAGGGGTAGAATCCACGCCGATGCCGGACCTGATAATCAAAGCAACAGAAAACATCACCAGCACCATAATTAACATCATCCACCGCTTCCTGAGGAAAACAGAAGCCACGGAGGAGGACGACGGCGTCGGGTTGTGCTTGGCCATCTCCGCCACTAGCAGTGCTTACACAAGCAACAATGTTAGGGATTGATGAGGGAATGAAAGGAGGGACTAATGGGTTAACTTTTTCAGGCATTTTAAGGGTGGGATTTCTGGTGGGGATAGGTGAATGGGAGAGAACATTTGTCACTTGAGATATGGGAAAAGTGATGCCTCATCACTTTTTTTTCTTTAATTTTTCTTTTAACTTCCTGGGCCTGGGGTTTTTGCCTGGGTTTTTCCCATGTGGAAGGGAATTGAACTTTTTTTTTTTTTCCTTTTTTCTTTTGTCTGGGAATGGAAAGAATTTTGGCATTCAACTTTCGCTTTCCCACATTCGAGCAATGGACGAGACGAGGTTCGGCACTGCACTTAATTAGGGTGTGTTTAATTACACACATTCACTTGCTCTGCCTATAACCATCAATTTTGTGGTCTGATGATGAGAAAGACAAACTGGACCGAAATGCCCCGTCATTATGTTGCATCTGTGTCTCAAAGGAGTGATTTTATGACGTTTTTAGGTACCTTGGCTTAATTTGGCAATCAACACGAATCAATATTTATTTATTTTTAGGAGATTGCGGCCTTGCTTTTGGTTGTTTTAGACTTTACAAAATTTAAATTATAAAAATTGATTGTAAAATAATTAAATTTAGTAAAAACTGCATTTTAGGTGATTATAGATTTTAACTTTTTTAATCATTAAAAAATTTATAATCAAAATGCAAAAGTAACAGAAAACATTAGAAAAATTGATTCAAAATTTATAATCAATTAAAATAAATTCAACTGAGAACAAGTCTACGGTACCATATATTTGTTCAAAAGTTACATTGATTGACTTTTTATTTTTTATTATAGTGGTTGTTATGTAATAAATTTGTTTACTCTTTCTTCGAGTAGGTGTTCCTTATTAATTGATACTTATAATTAGCATCATAATAGTTTTATCAACTCTCGTCTCTCTGACATCCAATCTTTTTTTTCCTTTTAAATAACGATTAATTTATATGAATTGGTCATTATTTGAAAATAGTTTTTTTTATTATGTTATAAATACAACCTCTATTTATTTATTTATCGTTCCAATGATTTTTTTATTTAATGTATGTCATATTACAAACATGCTATAGTGTTTTTAATAAATAATATTCCATCAAAAATATTTGGATACAAATTACGAAACGTTTTTAGTAGAATTGTTATAGATGTTCCTTGACAGAATTGTTATAAAGTAGTTCTTCAAACAAACACGTGTGACAAAGAAAATTTTGATCAATTGTAAATTTTCTTAATCCTGACATCATAAAAAGTTAAAAAAAAATTATTTACTTGCCAGTGTATATATAAATAATATATCACATTTTCTTGAACACCAAAATAGACAACAGCTACTATTACAACTATTTGCTTGTGTTTATACATAGATCGTTAGTTGATCTTCATTCACTTATTTAGAAAGAAATAATAAAACCTGGTCAAACCAAAAAATAAAAAGTTTGGGCAGTATAGTCATTTTGATTGTCAGGAGGTTACCTGATGCATCGTTCTAGGGCGGTAATACGCCTTGGCTGGAACCCAACAGGCGTCTCTGGTTTGTCCGAGACGAAGGAGAAGAAGCAGCAGCTGAGCTGACTAATGAGTAATGGCCATGACAAACCCATCAACAGCTTCTGCTAACTCTATGCGTCATTTATTAATCGCTGTAATCGGAGGTAATCATTTAATAGCAGCTCTAAATCAACATTTTGTTGCAAAAGTTTCTTCTAATCTCGAAGCATTATTGGTTTTTTCCTCTGGTTTTGAGTATTTGTAATAACTCATACTTTTGTCGTCCTTTTTGCCTTTTGGGTTTTGTTCAGCAGTGGTCTTTCATGCTCTGGAAGCTGTTTCAGTGGTTGTACCAAGTACCAATTGCTATGCCCTAGACAATTCCAGTCGCATTTATGATTTTGTATCCTGTTATATTAAATAAAGTTGCCCACTTTAAATCTTGTTATCTCTCATTATTAATTCCCATTAACGTATGATTACCTTAAGTAATTATTTGGAGTAATTACGTCATGAAGCTTTCCGTGCACTATTTGTTTTCTCTCAAGTGATGACTAGAGCAGCTGGATCGGATACCCTTTTCAGTATGATGGGAAGGTAATTTGTTCTAAGCTTTGCTCTGCTATATAATGCATATATAGGTCGTAATCTGAAGGGCTAGATATCTAATTGGTTCCAAATATATGCAGGAAGCTGACTTGGTCGTGAGATTTTGTAAAGATGTCGAGACTAGATCACAAGCGGTACTATTGAACTTATCTTATTTGTCTAACTATGAGAGCAATAATTAGACAGTTAATATTTCAGGGTCGATAATTGAATTGGACCCTTTTGTTTGCTATTCTATGTATGCTTATTTGCTTGCACATCTGATGCTGCAGAAATGGCTGAACTGAATTTGATTATTGTACTTGTGACTGTAAACCGGCAGGGATATGTGGATTTTGGCAGATTTGACAAGTTAAATCAGTTTGTTGCTGCTTCTGGAAATTTTAAGTTTGTTCAAGTAAGCTGTGATTGCTGACCCAGGTTCTTAACAGTTTATCTCTTAAGCTGGAATAGGTGACTGTTTGTTTGGTTCTAGTTCTCAAATCTCCTGTCTGAGGTCATAAATACAGTCCACACTTGCCTGAATAGCCCTTACGCTTGTTCGCTTAGTTGTGCTGCAATTGATCCATCTCATTTAACTCATTATGTATGATTACCAAGATAGGTAGATTAGCCTATCCAGTATGCCTTGCTGATGAAATCCTAGATGTGGAATTGGACTAACATAAGCAAATTTAAAGTTTTTTCTCACTGTATACAGTCATTATGTGTGCATAGCCTTTGTGGATAGTGAATGTGTTCTGATTTGCTTAGTTCTTCTGCACATTCAGCAATATTATAATGGCGACTTAACGAGCTGTGAGCAAAGTTTTGATAAATTGGGACGCACAGCACAGGTCAGATCCATTGATACAATTATTAGTTACTATGTGTTTTTGTAACTTTGATTGCATTCTTTAAAATTTCAGTTTTAATAGCATGCCAACTGCTCTTAAGGAACGTTTTAAAAGTTTGTTCTTGTAAATTTTTCAGGTCAGCATCATATGCGGAAGTTGCCCAAATGGGCAATGTAAAGGTACTGAAATTTTGCATGTTAAGAAAGTTAGCACATTCTTGACAGAGTCGTTCTATTTGGTTGTACTTTAGCATACATAAAATTTGCTAATGTTGTCAACATGAAGAGTCTTTTTGCCTTAAATGGGTTTCAGAAATGGTCTTACCACGATGCTATAAAGATATTCCCAGAAGACTACCTTTCTAGCATATTCATTTTACTTGTTACTACTCTATAAAGATTTCAGTACCTTCTGCGAACTATCATACATCATAACTTACACTACATAAATCAGCACTTAATGCACATGAGATATAAACTTCAGTGAATATCTTTGCCAGATTCAAGATAACCAATATTTGAGGATTTTTTTCTGTTTATTCGTTTTCCTTTTCTCCTAAGTTGATTCCTATGAAAGCTGGACCATGGTGTACTTCTAGACTATCATGTTATGGCTATGGATTTTGTTCATCTATTTTTGTTTTCTTCCCAAGGCTGCTAATTACTTGTTGCAGAATGGATGATAGCTTGTTTTAGTGATGTTTTTATTTTCTATTGTGTGCTGATGTGTAAATGCATTAAACCCTGCTGCAAAGAGAAAATGGAGAGATGCATAGTGTTAGCAGAATAATATGTTTGTGGATTGCAGCCCTTGAGTTTTATATTTAGAGTTTCCTGTGGTTCATAAATTTTCTAAAATTTATCTCAGGTGGGCTTGGATGCATATGTGATGTGACGTATGAGTCAAATTGCAGGTTTTTCTCATGATCTCCTGCTATTTAGCTTTTCCATTTTTTGGCTTTACATGCATTATACATAGCTGTTTCTGTTAAGGCAGTGCTCTTGTTGAACTTGCCATTCCATGTGAGAAACCGGGAGCACGAGTATTTGAAGGCTATACAGTTGGTTTTCATCCACGTTCATGGGAGATTGTAAGAAGTTTCTCTTATTCTCAGTGACAAGTGAATAATATTTCATCTTTGAGTAATTGATGTATGGAATCCTTAGGTGTACAATGGCATGACTCAATTAGGTTTTGAAAAGGCTCACAGCGAATTCAGGTACTGATTTTTCAGCTATTGCCATTTGCTATCTCTTTTTTCATTATTCTGCAGTCTGCAGTGATCGTAAAGGAAATAAGTCCAGAAAGTATAAAATTTTTAACTTGGTCATATGTTTCCTTTGCAAATCTGGATCTATCATACTTCAACTTCTTCTTGCCACACTGGTGGTTGTTTTACATGAAGTTAGGTATCTATTGTTAGCTAAATTTAATCTCCTTCCTTATCAGACTTATGTTGTGAAAAATAGATGATTGTATAGGGGTACAATGTCTATCTACGGATTTGTATGGATAGAGTATTTTGCCAAATAATTATTTGGAATAATTACTGTAGCACTTTTTGTGATATGATGTATGTAAAATAAAAAGGTGGTTGGGAATATAAAAAGGTAGATTGGGAAATGTGTTTATGATACAAGCGAAAAATTTTTTTGGAAAAATTTGTTAGCCATCTATTAGCATGTTATTGGGGTATAAATGAGGTGATTGGTGTGGTTTATACATGTTGTAGGGATGTTTGGGTAGAGACATCACTTTTGGTGATTAATCTTACATAGTGCTGCTCTTTGAGGATTAATTCATAGTATGGGCTTCAATGACTTCTGTATCTCAATGAGAAACAAGAAAGAGCATTGAAGGCTATATTATCATGCATAGAATTGATTTCTAAGGACAACCTTGTTGGGTGGCTGTTACTGGCTAAATATTGGATACTTGAGATATAAAGAGTTAAGCTACCCTTGTGGCATTGTTCTTTTCTTTCAACTTTAGGAAAGTAGAGAATTTGGCTTTGACAAGATTCCGAATTAATGTCTTGGCCACTGTGAAGTGCTCCACATTATGACCAACTTTCTTACCAATCTAAGAAATGTAACTAGATCAAGTGCTTACATCAATCACTCCATTGTTTTCCTTATTTTATTGCAGCTTGAGCACAGAACAAACTCATGTAGCCCTTTACATGACAGCAGTTGCTTCTCAATCTCATTTAGTGCAAAAACCAACAATTAAGGTGATTAAATTTATGTTGATGTACGTGGATGTGTTTCAACAGAGTGGTTTTGAAATTTGGTATGATTTCCAATCTTCTAGGTTTTCCCGGAGCAAGGTTTGGAAATTAAGCTTTCAGGTTCAGGAGCAACTGGTGGTGCACCAACAACACTATCACCCACCATTTTAACCATAGATTGGACATGTATACATTATAATAGGATCTTTTATTTCCATTAAGTCAAGCAGAGATTCATGCACAGTATCTGCATAACAATTTGAGCTCTACTCTTGTTCCTCTAAACTTCTACTTTGCATCTTTCAGGCACAGAGGCTCGTGATGTGCCATATGAAGTTGAAGTCACCATCCCAATAGAGAATTACGATCCTATTCTGTTTACTCTAGCAAAAACCTGTGGTATATATCATGGGGACATCATACATGCATGTTTATGACCATAGCTCAGACGATTTGAGTATAGACATGTACCAATACATAACCATGCATTTTTCATGTTTATGCAATTGATATATGACCATATGGCACATGCTTGTGTATGTTCTTTTTCTTGCATTTCTTATTGAACTGTTTGCAATTACAACTTAATCTGTTTCCTTTCCCTCTTCAGCTATTTAGTTTCATTTCTGAATATTTTGTTTCTCGATTATAAAGTATATTCCATATTCCAGTACTTGCAAGTCAAACTCTTTGTTTAATTTCAAAATGATAATTGTATTGCTGGTTTATGTTTTCCGGAGTAGTACTTTCGTATGCAGTAGCTATAACACCTGATCACAACTGTTCAATATTGCAGAATATGGGCAAAGTGAAGGTGGGGATGCTACCAGTGGATGGGCTATATTCGGGATACTGTCGTGCATGTATGCTTAGCTACCTTTTTAGTGCTTGTTATTTGATTCTAAAAGTCTGACTGAGGCAAATACTACTGAAATTTATTTTACTTTTTCCATTTTGGTGCCTTTTCCCAGAGTTTTGTGTTCTATACTGTAATTTTACTTTCAAATATGCATTACTTAGTGATTTTTTTTTTTTATATTTTGTTGAAGGGTATATAAATGGGAATAGATCCTTTTTTGCATAACCCTGCTGTTCTCTTCCAATTGATATTTGAATATGTCGGGTTGATGCAGATTCATTGTTCTCTCAACATTGTTCTGTGTCGGAGGGTTTGTCTATAAGACACGAGTAGAAAACCAGGTATCTTAGGGAAAAAGTTCTTTTTCTTTCGGATCTGTGTCTGTGGATTTGATACATTCTTTATACTTATTTACTTAATATGCATCATGTGTAGCATGGACTTGATGCTTTGCCCGGAATGACAATTTTAGCTGCATGTTTGGAAACCGTAAGTCTTACTTAACATCTTTCAATAACTACTCTTGGATTCGTTTGTTGATCAAGCTGTTCTGTCCATAGTCCAAAATTTCATACTTCCCTCCCCTTATATTCAAATTGCAAAGGTCAAATACCAGTACACCCACAGGCAACTCTGTTTTTTTGTAAATGTCACAGGTCAGCGGAGCAGGGCATTCCAATATACGACCAGCAGATGTTAATGATCCCTTCATAAGTCAGGCTTCATGGGAAAACCATCCTGCTCGTCCTCAAGGAACAACGAGAAGTAGAGACAATAGATATGGGACAATTTAAACTCGCACACTTCAGCTTTTTGGTTCAAGTGAAGAATTTTGCATACTGGTTTACAGGGAAAGTTTTTGCCTTTTCGGAGAAATTCATGCTGCATTCCAAAAATACCGGGTCTTCCTCCTAGGTCACAAGCTCAAGAAAGAGAGACTAGGATTTTGATCCCTTCTCCGACGGTCAAACTTCAATATGAAGGATAAGTTACTATTGGCCGGCATTTTCCACTTTCTTTGTCTGAGGGTGATGATTCATTATTGATTTGGGATGATAACAGCGTGTTACGTCTTAACTAAGCCATGCTACAAACGCCAAAATAGAGGATTAGCCATCTCTTTTTCGTCTCCCTGTGTCTCTTTTTTATACTACTACTAAATGTAATGTAATGAGTGTGTTTGGATTTAATTGGTATGTCAGACAAATTAGACCGGCACTTCTCCTACCCCACCCATATTCACATCCTTTACTGGATCGTTAACCTAATATTCTGATCTCCTGTTTAGGTCAGCTTCCTCTGCTCCTCCATTCTTGATTCTCGAGGAGCCCAGCAGCAAAGGAACATTTCCAATATATTGAGTGTGTAATCAATTAATGACACTTTTACGCGTCCAAATCGATGGTAAAGTGTATGCATGAACCCACCATGGTAAAGATTGCCCGCAAACGTACAACACAAGGATGGGCATAGATTCCCAGCTATACCTTTACTTTATGCCATTGAATTTGAATCCTGCCGCACCAAATAATGAAATCAAACACGCAATTTCAAGGGAAGAAGTGCACTGTTTTCAGCTGTTCCGACATTAAAATTTAGTCTCCGTTTTCCTTGCCAAGCTCCATGTGCCTGTACAAAGATAAATTTGCAATCTCTTTCTTTGGTCAAAGCAAGTTAAAAACAGGTTTATGCAATGTTATTCCAGCTCATTTTAGCAGTTTGGCCAGTCAAGAATAATTAATGAACACCGACACAATCTGTTAGGGGAACCATCCAATGATTTTTTGAAATGATCCATCATATTTCGTCAACAGAGCAGGTACTTCTACTCCCACTCCTCCGTTTTTCTCAATGCCTGCTGTTTGGCATCTTCTCACGTTTGTAGTAGCTTCAAACCGGGAGCAAAAACAATGCGGTTGACCGAATCAACTCTCAAATATTTAACCACTCCTGCAATTCTCCAAAACATTTTCTTGCCAACGAAATTCCAATGATTCTGCCCTTAATTTGAGGATTACTTCATTCTTCTATGCTCCTGTCCGCCTAAGAGAATCAAGAAAAATACATCAATCATCGTTTTTTCAAATATTTCAACATATACCTTTTTAAGCCCATAGCTAACGATGAACTAAATTCCTATCCTATCACTTTCAGCCAGAAAATCACTTCCTGGATGAACATTTGTTTACAATTCAATAATTTTAACCTTTAGTTGCAATTATTGATGCATGATTGCAAGACAAATATTCTACTGGAGACGTAAAAAAAAAGTCAGATTGATTGGACCACACAAACACACATAACGGATAGGAATGACTTTTAGGGTGGTCAGGTAGCACGCAGGCTAGAGGGCCGATATCAGCAATCTGTACTGCAATGGCAGTGAAACTGGAAATCTGATGCGGTAAAGCTGTCCGACAAAGTCTACATCAATTAATTTCCATGTGTTAAAATTAGAAAGTAAATTATTCGTGCTATTCCAAAAGATTGCTTTCACTAAACCATCACATGAACGAGTACCAATCCTAACTAAAATTCCACCAACTCCATGATTCTGTCTCCAAATTTCGTTTCTTCTTTTTTCTTCTCTTTTCTTTTGAAGTTTGTTCTATAAATAACCATATCATCCATCACAAACCTTGACATAAAACGAACTCTCTATACAATCTAAGCGTCCTTGTAGAAGTCTTCAACCTTTGGTCTCCAAGTGTAACAACAGAGAGTTAACGAAATGACTCAGTCCATGAGCTTTCTGATTATTGCAGCTATGCTAGCTTTTGCACCGCTTTGCTTGTGTGGTAAGACAAGCGGAGGCTACCTGTATCCTCAGTTCTATGACCGGACTTGCCCAAAAGCTAAAGAAATTGTGTATTCCATCGTTGCGAAGGCCGTTGCCAAAGAAGCCCGTATGGCTGCTTCATTGATTAGGCTCCATTTCCATGACTGTTTTGTCAAGGTTTGTGCATGCAAACTCGTTTACTTGTCTTCAGCAGCACACCTACTTATCGCTTATTCAGTGATTAATACACTTGACTAACCAATTCTTCTTTCTGTTTTTGCTCTCCCCTTTATAATAAGGGATGTGATGCATCACTACTCCTCGATAGCATTGGGGCTATAATCAGCGAGAAGATGTCGAATCCAAACAGGAATTCAGCCCGTGGATTCGAAGTCATTGATGAAATTAAGTCTGCATTGGAGAAGGAATGTCCTCATACTGTCTCTTGTGCTGATATCCTGGCTCTTGCTGCTAGAGATTCCACTGTTTTGGTAAGTATCAAGTTCTTACTAGCAAATGAAGTTATAATTACTGCATCACTTTCAGGAGAGCTGATGGTAAATGCATTTTGCAGTCTGGTGGACCAAGCTGGGAGGTACCATTGGGAAGAAGAGACTCCAGAGGTGCCAGTTTGAGCGGATCCAACAACAACATTCCTGCCCCAAATAACACATTTCAGACTATTCTTACCAAGTTTAAGCTTCAAGGGCTTGACATTGTTGATCTTGTAGCATTATCTGGTAATATACCAAGCTAGTACGGTACACACAAACAATAATATAAACTTCACTTGAAAGCCGCTAGATGCCACTAGATAATGATCATAATAAGTTAAACTCCCACTTAATTATCCCTTTCCGTTTGAAAATTTCAAAAAGGGAGCCCAAAAAAAAGTATGGGGGCTTTCATATATGAAGTACTCTGATTGTCCTGCAGGAAGCCACACGATCGGGAAATCAAGATGTACCAGCTTCAGGCAAAGGCTTTACAATCAATCAGGAAATGGGCAGCCTGATTTCACCTTAAATCAGGCATACGCGAACCAATTGCGGACCAGGTGCCCAAGATCGGGTGGTGACCAAAACCTGTTTGTCTTGGACTTTGTCACCCCAACAAAATTCGATAACAGCTACTTCAAGAACTTGTTGGCTTCAAAGGGCCTATTAAATTCTGACCAGGTTCTTGTGACCAAGAGTGCTGTATCACTACAGTTGGTGAAACAATACGCCCAGAATAACCAACTCTTCTTTGAGCAATTCCCCAAGTCCATGCTCAAGATGGCAAACATTTCACCTTTGACAGGTTCCAAGGGTGAGATCCGTAAGAACTGCAGGACGGTCAACTCTTAGTCTTAAGACCACGTAGTCATGGCTGCCAAAAAACGGCATGTCCCAATCTTTCTGTCACTCAAGCAGTCAGCACCCGCATGATTCTCCTCTCAGCGGCCGGGAACACCTCAGCACGGGATCATCCTATCCGCTCTCATCTTCCGCTACTTATTTATTTCAGCTTGTATTAATTTTCATGGAGCTTTGGCCGCAATTTGTTGTTGTCCTGAATGAATTTCAATGCTTTTTCCTCTTTTGTATTTCAATTTTCCAAGTTTTCGTTTCTTCGGGTACTTGACAATTATCATCTCAACTTGGGCACTTTGAACTTACCCGTGGCGGATAATCAAAACTTGAACTCAGGATTCACATGTTAGAACTTTGCCTAATGCCTCCAAGGGCAAATACGAGCCCAGGGACTTTTTTTTTTTTGGTCGAAACGTACTCTTCATCTTGGATAATGCCTAATGCATGGGCACCAAGATACTTCTATCCATATTGTCATTTCTTGTGCAAAAGAAAGAGCACTTTAAGAACACAGAGCTAAGGGAATGGATGTCCTCCATTAATGCCACACATCGAACTTCAGGGCAGTTTCTTTGCTGGAGGGCTTTGATTAAAGCTTTGTTGCTTATCCCTACTTTAACTTTCCTCCAGTTTTTTCCGATTGCCTTCATTAGGACCAGTCTAACTGCTTCTGCATCATCTTGCATCGAACTCTTGGATGTTCTTTCTAGTTATCTAGTTATTGTACGAAAATTTGATGTAACCGTGACAAAATAGAGTTATGTAGCCTTCGAGATTGGAAGACTATAGATTAATTTGGATTCTAATGCAACCATATACTATTTCCAGCGAAGATAATGTGGAACAAAACATCGACAGATAAGTAGGGAAGTCGAGGAAAACCAAACCTTGGCATCTGCTATATATATATAATCCAACTAGGAAGGCAATATTAGACACGCACAAAAACCAAAATGCTGCAATTTGGTGGAGAGCGCCTGGATAACAGGTCAAAAGACCCTGGTTTCACATTGCTACTAGCAGTAAGATGAAATGAGAAAATTCGACTTTTCCAACAGTAAAAGAAAAACTTCACCATCAAAGACCAAGGTCAGAAACTTTAATCAGCAAACTTGATTTAAACATCCCATAGGAGTATCTACCAGTAGATTTTAACAAATTGACTTCAGCAATTCGTTAATTTCTAACTAGTCTAGAGCTAGAAATGCTGCATGGAGCTCAACATGGTAAAAAGTTAAAAGTCTATCTACAGCAAAGGTGTCATTAAACTTTTTTTACAAATCAAGTTCAATAATAGTTTAAACAGCCTAGTAACGAGCAAAGCTGAACTACAGGAGTCCATGCACAAGAGACTTTCGGCAGAATCCACTTGCTTTCTCCTTCAGATCCACAACCTTTTTATCGATCTCCTCAGCCTTGTTCTTCATTGCTTCCAGCTCAACTTTTTCCGAAAAGATCTTCTTTTGTAAGACACCCAGCTCTTCCTCCTTTCTTGCAATCAACTCAAAGTTTCTAGTCCTTTCTTTCTTCAGGCTAAAATAGTCCCCAAGTATATGTTTAGCATAAGAAATTTCATCTATCTTCTGATGGAGCCACTTGACATCCAGCTTCATGCACTCAAGATCATGAATTAGACGAAGCAAGGTATTGAGCTCAAAAGATGAAATATCAAGAATTCCAGAGTTTTCGAGCTTTTGGTAGATACCACAGACCATTTCAAGGAAGATTCTACGGGTTTTTGGAGACTCCAGAATGGTGTTTTTAGCAATGTCACCATATTTTGCAAAGATAGCCCTAAGTAGGGGTGCGACTTCTTGGTTCACTCTATACTGATGTACTGTCACCAAAGCAGGATCAATTGCTGACTCGACCTCCTCATCATCATGAAAATCATCATTGGACATATGAGCCATCTCAGAAAGGTTAAAACTTGGACATCTGCTTAACTGGCTATTTTTTTTAGTATGGCTGCTTGTTGCAATCTTCTCTGGTACTTCATGGATAGCATTTGATCCCAAATTGGCACCAGTCATGTGCAAATTTTTTTCAGTTGAGTT
Organism: Coffea eugenioides; assembly: GCF_003713205.1. Classification (NCBI taxonomy): domain Eukaryota; kingdom Viridiplantae; phylum Streptophyta; class Magnoliopsida; order Gentianales; family Rubiaceae; genus Coffea; species Coffea eugenioides. Next base: position 2,786,129 of record NC_040041.1, read on the forward strand.
CCGCTCATTAATGAGCGGAACAAGTGGAAGGAAATTTTCAGGTCTTTCAGTTTGCCAAAGGAGATTTGCAGTAAACTTTTCCACATCTAGCCTGTCCCCGCTGCTGATTGGAGCAGACCATTCTTTGGTTGAAGCAGAACTTCCAGCATTTTTCATGCTTTTACCAATTTCAGCACTGGTACTTGAGTGACTTAATGAGGTAGCTGGAAAAGTAGAGACCTGTACACCATAACACCATCATAAGGTCTGATTACTGAATGCTTCCAGATTTACATATGAAATGAAATCAATGAGGCAATCAAGTGAATAAATCAATTGTTATTAGAATCTTAACAATTTACAGAAGTTACGAGGACAGACAAGGCTGAAGGCCTAATTTCGCGTTACCTGAATTTGATGAGGGAGTTCTGAACTGCATTTTTCTAAAGGTTTTACGTCTCCACCAGCTGGATACAATGTATTGTTTGCCTCTAGCAAAACCCTCTTTGCTGTGACATAAGATTGCTTGGGAGTTCCAATTTGGTGTCGAAGTGGAAAAGTGAGAGAAGCCGTGGAACTAGGACATTCATGAGGGACTGCAGATGAACCTCGAGTTGGATACCTATGCTTTGCAGGCAGAATCACTGTGTCCTATATAGACATATCAACAAATTTAAAGCTCTTATATAAATAGCCAAGACAAGGAACTGAACAAGTTTGTCTATAGTAATACAAAACCTTTAAAATATAATTCATATACTAACGCTTTGCAGGGAAAATTGCTGTGTCCTGTATAGACACGTCAAGCTAAAGCTCTTAAGCCAAGACAAGAAACTGCACAACCTTGTCTATAGTAATACAGAAGCTTCAGTATCTATTTTATATACTCAGGTTCAATGAAAAAAATATCCTTTTTTTTCTTTTTTTTTTGGGTTTTTTTTTTGGGGGGGTGGGGGGTGCAATCAAGTCTAAAGCTTTTAAACACATAGCCAACTTAGGATTACAGTGGAAAGGGGATAATAGCTTTCTGAATATGCTTAGCAACCTACAACTAATAGTCTTAGGGATGTTAAATAGTCACACTGCAAGGGAATAATAGCATCATCTGCTTCTTTTAGTCTGTATCTTTTTGTGTAAAAAAAAAAAAGAAGAGTAAAGCAACATACTTGATCCTCTTTATCAGGTATGAAAAGATAAAATTCCAGAAATACTATGACATTGCAACACTAAAGCAAGAAATCCTGTGCAAAACCATTAAGATTGAAGCGCAATGTTGCAGCGGAACTATTTATCACTGGTTAAAACTATTGAAGTTCCACGAAAGTTGAAATCTTTGCAGAATATAGAAACCAAAAATAGAAGTTATTTCTCCACGAAATTCAAGATGAAGGCCCAAATGGTCTGATTCGTACTACTAAAAGGTTCAATGAATAACTATCAAAGGGGCAATGCAAAGCCTCGTAATCAAAGAGATTACACGATCATAACAAACCCCAGAAAGCCATTGCTTGAATGGAAAAGCAAGAACACCAGCAAATTATGCTGTTAAAAAAAAATTAAGAAAAGCAGTAGATAGAGAATGTGGATTTTGAAACAACCTGATGAGGAGGAAATGAAGGTAGGAAGGGGTCATCCAGTTGCATTTGGTGTAGTCCACCACCACCACCACCAGCAGCAGCCTGAAGGCTCTCTTGAATTAATACTTCTTTTCGTTTTCTTCCTCTCTTAACAGGGCCAGCCATTCCTAATTTCTCTATGCCTTCAGGGCCTCTCTCAAAGCTTTCAAGTTCGACGGAAAAAATCTAAAAGAGAAAATACAGCAAGCAACAATCAGATGCTACTGCTACCGCCAGTAATATACAACTACCAGAGGTACCATTTTGTAGTAACACATAACACCAGACGAGACACGTTTTTGCGCCAGTGCAGGCAGTACCAGAGTCTCGTGCCTGCAGTCTGGCGTGGTTGCATGAGAGATTATTTAAAATATTATTTGAAATAATTATAATAATATTTTTTATGATGTAATAAATGTGAGATAAAAATTTAATTAATAAAATAAAAAGATGTGTTAAAAATTATGTTTGTAATATAAACAATTCATTTTTTACTATTATTTGGGTATCCAAATACATAAGTGAGTGTGTTTGGATAGAGTATTATTTAAAATAATTACTGTAGCACTTTTTTTTATGTGATGCATGTGAAATAAAAAATAATTAAGAAAACAAAAAAATAAATTAAAAAATATATTTATAATACAAACAAAATATTATTTAAAATAAATTTGCAATCCAAACACACTCGGTTCTAATACACACCGTAATTTTCAAAACAAGTAGTAGTAGGAATAGACAAAACCATTGACAAATAAAAAGAAAAGAAATAGCTATTGATGTAAAAATGTAAAGCCTGCCTCTCAGACTCTCGGTCCGAGAAAGCAAGGCCCAAACATCCTTCCTAAGTCCCAAACCTTAAACCCACCAAAAATTTTCTCCGCTGGTGGGTTTAGGCCTCCCTCTGCAGTCCTCACTCGAGCTGCTTCCAAACTCCCTGCAATTTAGCAATTTTAAAGCCATGCTTCCGTAGTCTGTGATTTCTTCACTCCCCATAATAGATTGCTCTAACAATGAGGCATTTTTATTGCCGGCTCATTTCTCAATCTTTCCGGTGCTTACAATTTAATTACACGAAAACCCACGTCCCAAAACCCCCGATTTTGAGTCCCAGATTCTCGAACTTCACGACCGTAGCTGAGCAACCAAAGCCGCCGCCTGCACCGCCGGCTAATGTGTCCGCAATTGTAGATGAACTTTCGGGACTGACGTTGCTTGAGGTTTCGGACTTGACGGAGGTGTTGAGACAGAAATTGGGGATTGAGGAGATGCCGGTGATGGCGGTTATGATGCCCGGAATGGGGTTTAGTGGTGCCGGATTAGGAGGAGCAAAGGGGAAAGGTGGTGGGCCGGCTGCCGCGGCCGAGGAGAAGAAGGAAAAGACGGCGTTTGATTTGAAACTGGAGGGCGGATTTGATTCTGCAGCGAAGATCAAGATTATTAAGGAAGTGAGAGCGTGCACTGATTTGGGATTGAAGGAAGCTAAGGATTTGGTGGAGAAGGCGCCCACATTGTTGAAAAAGGGAGTAACCAAAGAGGAGGCTGAGAAGATTGTCGAGAAGTTGAAGCAGGTTGGGGCTAAAGTCACGATGGAGTGAGGTAACTGCTTTTGCATTCATGCTTATTCGAGTAAGCTTAGACAGAGTTTAAGCTATTGGTACAATGGTACTTTGTTCTTATGATTCGGGAATTTAAGTGCTTCTATTCCATTATGATGAATTGGGTGTCTCAATAACTGAATTTGTTGGCAAAACTGGCTGCTTTCATACTTCAGGATCTCGTATGATATAGATTCTGAATTTGTCATTCAGGCATTTGTAGAATGATGCTATCTTTGCTGTTTTTGTACGGTCTTGTCCAGCTTTTTTCGTGGATAAATGGGTCTTACCCATATGATGAATAAAAGTATGGATTTTGTTGCGTGCGTTGTCTGGAGTCTATCACGTGAATTGCAGTCACACAGAGATCTGCCTGCTTTCATAACTCAAACTTGTTTTAGTTGCTGTTGGGCTTGATAAAGTTTTCGTGTTGTTAATTAGGATGGCCAAAGAAGTCTATATTTCCTTGATTACTTTACGATTGGACTCTCTGATAACTTAATAAGAAGGCAAATGGATAGTGGAGCTGCTATGGCCATAGACTTTGATCTGGTCAAATTTTTCCTGACCACAATAGGAATATAGTTAGACAGACTTCAAGTTACTTTCATTTGGATTTAAGAACTATCCATTTTTTGGACTGAAAATTCAGGAGGACATACTACCTTGTAACTTGTAAGTGGTATTTTAAATGGTGCCTCAGGAAGCACATTGGAATCATTAATGTATTTTGTGTGAAGCTCAATTGCCATGGGGCATCATGGAGGTGGGGTTAGGGCTGTCATTTGAATTTTAATAAGGATGGTCTCTATCTCCTGTACACCCACTCTCCATGTCATGGTAGTAGGAGTAGTGAAGGCGCACACAGTGTGGCATATTTAAGAGTTCAGGGTGTTCATTAAACTCGTTATAGATATTATTTTCTTCCTGACATTCAGAATAATTTGAATTTACAATTACATGTTGTAAAGTGCTTGGATATTTGGAACTTTTTAATGGGTACTGATTTGCATATTATGCTTTTTGTTCAGGATTTTTCCATTTTCAATGCCAGCAGCATAACAACTTTTAGAGTTTCTGCTCTGCAACCTGATTCTGCTGCAGTTGATGTACTAATGAAGTTATTGGTTGATAGGCAACACATATTAGTTTGACCTTTGATCACCGAGAGTAGTATTTCTGTAACTCCTTTTATTATGATTAAACTCAAAGTGTATGGTAAGCTTGAGTTACATTTGTTACAGCTCTGCAACCGAAGTGAAGTATTTCCATTTGGGTTAGTTGTTCAAGCTGCAGACAACGCGTAATGTTTTCTTGTTTAGGCTAGCTATTATGAAATTCAACAGATTTAAGAAGTTTCTTCCCATACGTAATTAGATTGAGTCAAGGTTGTTACATTTTTGAAGTAGCTTTGTATGACCTGAACATCTTCAGTGTTTGTCATGGTGGTCATCCTTCGAGCTTTTATCTTTCTTATGGAATGCTTAAATTTCTGAGAAACTACTTGTATTACAATAATATTAAGCATTTGACATGAGATTTTACAATTATTTTGTTGTTGTTCAGTTATTGTTGGTTGTGGCTGATTTTTGACTTTACTCTCTGATCTCTAAAGCAATTTTATTGCTGAAAACAATTGAATGTTGTTCCTGAATTTACCTATGATGGCTGTCTCCCTTGCCACGACGTAGTATAAGATGGCCAAATCATGAATGATTTCTGCCTTTTGGTCATATGTAGGGGGCATCTCCTGTCTTCTATTCGGGACAGGAGTACTTTTATCATTATAAGAACAGAAGGTTCTAAGCTTTCAAGTAGTTGAGAATTTTTGGATCTTGACTAAGACAATGACTAGTTATGTTCAGCTATTAAATTAAATGTATAGATTGTTTTGCATTGGTTCTATGCCTTCTTTAAGCTGGCAACCGAATACTGTGACTGCTGCATCAAGATATCCGACTTCTGGAGGATGAAAGATATTGTGGACCAACAGGGGTTGGTCCGAGTGGTAAGCGGCTCGGATTCGCTTAAGCAGGTCTCGTGTTCGAATCCTAGTGTACGCAGACACCCTTGTTGGGAGACTCACCCACCATAACCAGGTGTGCGACGCGGGTCGGGTCCGGATTAGTCGAGGCAAAGCTTCGGATACCGGGCGGGCAACCAAAAAAAAAAAAAAAAAAAAGATATTGTGGTAAGTGGTGGAGACATGAGCTTTCAATGCTGGTGGTGCGGCGTTTTCTGGCCTGACTCTGCTTCATTCCATCCATCCCTAGCCAAGTTTTCACTTGCAAAATGCATAAAAGCAAGAAAGAAAAAGTTGCCACGGAAATATAATAAAGATGTGATGTGTAGAAAGAAGCAAGGTGGAGGTTTTAAAGAACTAGTAGTAGTATTTTCTTGTGTTCGACTTTTTCTTTTTTGGGGGGCGTTTAAAACAATAATACTTATATTATTTCGGCATTTAATAATATTAACAATAATAATAAATTTCTTCCTATGACAAAACGCACACTCTGCTGAAGCACTCCGTGGAGGTGGAGGAAGTCGAGCACGAGCACGCCAATCTTTGAACGAAGGGAATATAATAAAACTTTTACCATCAATCAGATCAGAAAGTATAAAAGGAAGAATTATCAGGCTAAAACTAAACCCAACAAAAGAGAGAAGCCGCCTCAAAAGAGAATTGAAAATGTCGTCCAAGGCAAGCAACCAAAGTATATAAAATTCTCACTAGTGTTTTCCCTCCTCTACTGTTACATCCCAGGTTCAGACTGTATGGTGGCGGAATCAATCATTTATTGATTACTTGTCACTCTCTTCTCTTCTTATATAGGATAGGAATAGACTGGAGCTTCCACGATTTGTGGCTTCCGTATCGTTCTCCGTAATATTTGGGCGTCTTATTCTCTCTTTCTTGTTTGATCAATGAAAAGAAATGATAGGAAAAACGCTGTCGTAGCAGAACCAAGAATACTGACGGAGCTTTAATAGCAGAGATGTCGGCGTGGCGGTCGGTGGTGGACTGGCAATGGGAGAACGCCACCGCCGGCGCTCTCGCCGGTCTCGCCACCGTCACTTTCTCTCATCCCCTTGACGTCGTCCGTACCAGATTCCAAGGTTACCTCCCGCTCTTTCTTCCTTCCTTCCTTCCTGGCCCCATTCTCTCTAGTCTCGTACGTATATGCATTAACTCGAAAAGGAAAAGTATATGAAATCATCATGACGATTAGTTTTTGTTTATTTTCCAAATAGTGCACGACGGGCGAATCTCCAACCTCCCGAGCTACAAGAATACTCCTCACGCTCTCTTCACCATTGCTCGCTCCGAGGTTTGTTTCTTTTTTCAGCATCACGTCTTCTTTTTAGATACCTTCGCTTCAGGATCCCAGATAGATGACGGGTTGATGGTAACTCATGTAGCAAGTCCTTTTGCTGATTTTACTTTTTTTTTTATATGAATTTTGAATCAGCTTTTCCTCCTTTTAAAGATTTGAGCTTACTGAAACGTGAAAGTTTACTCTTTTTTTTTTAAATTGAAATTGATGTTATCAATACTCTTGTAACTGGTCAACTTGCACTACGACTTGCTTTTGGTGATTATATACAAATTTGATTTTCTCCTTCTTCTTCATCTTTTGGCAGTATTTCCAATTTTTATTTTTTCCCCTCTTATTGGCTACAGCTCTGGTATCTAATTTCTACGCTTTCTGCCTCAGGGTCTCAGAGGGCTTTATGCCGGCTTTTACCCTGCTGTTCTTGGGTCAACTTTTTCATGGGGTTTGTATTTCTTCTTGTAAGTTTTACTTCTCGGGTCTTTGCTAATATCTTGTAATACACAACGACACTATTGAGTCTGGTTCACTTGGATAAAGTAATATATTATTTTTTCAAGTTGAAGACGAATGCACACAGTCATTCACCTTTTCTAGTGTATGTTTGCTAGCGTATCATGTTTGGCATTTTCTCCATACTTTTAGTTTCTTCCAGCATAATCTGTTCCTTTTCTGATAAAAGTAAATAAGTATAATAACAATAACTTGTGCAGCAATTGAAGGTTATTGCACTTGGACTTTTTCTCTAATTCCATTCCCGGCTGAATGAGTCTCCAGTTATAAGCTTTGTTTTCCAATTTGGAGATAATTTTCCTGCCTATTCGACATGATATTCTTGTATGCAGCTATAGCAAGGCCAAGCAGAGATATCTAGAAAATAGGCCAGAGCTGAGCCCAGGCCTGCATCTAGCTTCAGCTGCTGAAGCGGGAGCTCTGGTTAGTACTGTACTTAAATGGAATTCTGACTGTTTTAACTGCTGCTTGTGCCAATTTTATTCTGTATAATGCAGTTCCAAAATTGAAATTTGGACATCTATTTCAACCTGTAACAAAAGTGAGGTTGTGCCTATCTCAGGTTTCTTTGTGCACAAATCCTGTTTGGTTAGTAAAAACAAGACTTCAACTACAGACTCCTCAACAAGTCCGTCCATACTCTGGCTTTCATGGTATGCTCAGCTCTTTCATGGTATTAGATTTTAATTCATTTGCCTCTGATTTACTATTGGGAATAATTTAAAGTATTCTAATCAGTTTTGGTAAAGGGACTACTATCTATTTCACGTGATATTTGCATGCATATCTAATTCCAAATTTTGAACAGCTGTATCTGTCTACATTTCCTTTTCACCATGTTTATGAACATTATTCTTGTTTTCTGCTGTGACCAATCTGAGGTTCATGTTTTCCTTCTGATTGTAGATGCTTTAAGGACGATTCTAAAAGAAGAAGGGTGGAAAGCACTTTATAAGGGGCTGGTGCCTAGCCTTTTTCTTGTTAGCCCATCTCTTCTCTCTCTCTCTCTCTCTCTCTCTCTCTCACACACACACACAAAATGGCAGCTTTGTTCGGTTATTGAATTTATTGGTTTGACTGGCTTCCTTTCATTGTATACTCATGTAATCAACTGACTGGTCCTGGTTTTGCTTCAGCAGGTTACACATGGAGCTATTCAATTCACTGCATATGAGGAACTTCGTAAAGCTTTCATTCAACTCAAGTCTGAAGGAGGTGAAGGCTCCACTGATGACTCATTGGTGAGTCTTCAGCATATATACCTGTCTGTAAATTGTAATGGGGCGAACCTTTAGGCCCGTTCTCTTTGGCTTAAAATAAGCTAATTTTAGTGCTTTTTGAGCAAAACTAAAAGCTGCATTTGGGCATCCTTATTTGCTTTAAACTAGTGCTTTATGCTTTCCTTAGGCTTAAAAATTCTGATTATGAGAAGCAGGTGTTTTGTTTTATGAGAAAGCCTTGCAGGACTTCACCTGATAAGTTTTGTGTATCTGTTTGATAAACCGAATTCGCTGCTGCTTGTGTGCATTTGGGACATTTGTCTTCTGTAAAAGTTATATCGCTCTTTCTTATCTTTAATGCATCCTTTCTGCCCCTAGTTTAAAAGATACAAGTGTGTTGTCAGTGTAAGGATTTAGAGTAAACTCACTAGGACAGAACATGAGAAGTCATAAGTTAGTTTTAGCTTTTTACGCATCTTTTGACTGCACTACATTTTTTTCAGTGTTAGCTTTTTAGGTATCTTATGAATGCACTACATTTTTTTCCTCTCATTTTAATGTTAAACTCTCCTGTAGTTGCATACTTGGCCACCTTTGGAAAGTTTCATCTCTCTTTGTTAAGAATTTGAAGGCGAGTTGATTTTGCTTCTTCTACATGTATAACTGTATTATGGTGGTACTTAATTCTCACTTTGCTGTTCTGTTTTAATTGTTAGTAAAAGTTTAAGATGAATTTTCCTATTTTTTGTTTCTCTTTTTGGCTTTGTAGTCCTATTTGGTCTCTTTCCATGTCTGCATATCAAATTCCTCTGGCTTGGAAACGCAGAATAATTGCTGATTTGCTCTTCCTTCAGGATTTAGAAGTTTTAGCATTGTATTGTATTTTCTTGACAGGATTCAATTGATTATGCGGCATTAGGGGCTACTTCAAAACTGGCTGCCATTGTTTCAACGTACCCATTTCAGGTAGACATCTGCACAAACCCTATCTAAAATTTGGTTATGTTGATGTATTTTTATTTGGGAAGCATGTTATATATACTTCTCACGGTATTATAATCCCTTTACTAAGACCTTGTTAACACTGTATTGCAGGTCATTCGATCTCGACTGCAGGTGAGGAACCTAAACATTCACTTGATCTTATCCATATCTTTCATATTCACTCACGAGATGAGGAGAGAGACTGAGCCACTAAGGATGATGCTCTGAGTGGCTTGCTGAGAGAAAAAAAAATATTTAGATAGGGATATACATATGATCTTGTTTCTTCCTGTATTATGGTAGCTAATGGCCAGTTTGATTTTTACTCTTCCTTCTGTAGCAACGGCCGAGTACAGATGGAATTCCAAGATACATGGACAGCTGGCATGTAATGAAACAAACAGCAAGGTGAAAATCAAAATTTTCTCCCAGTCTTGTGGTGATCTTTCTCTCCCTCGTACACACACACGCAAACGCACATGCACACGCACAATCACAATCACAATCACAAACACATGGTCCTTGGCATGTTGAAAGTACTGTAGGACATTCTTTGCAAGACCTGGCTGAATGCAACAACGAGAATCATCTGTCAAGTTTGTGCAACAATCTTAGCCAATTTCTACTTTAACAATGGGAAAATTTTCATTACACTTTCTTCACCTTTAGCCTTCCTGTGGAAACTTTAGTAGTTTACAATTTGTTTTACCTTCCCCGTTTTCTGTTCACAGGTATGAGGGTCTACGAGGGTTTTACAAGGGTATCACTGCAAATGTGCTAAAAAATGTTCCAGCTGCTTCGATAACATTTATTGTGTATGAGAATGTTCTAAACATGCTAAAACTGGCTAAATGGAAAGATCAATAGCTTAGCTCATTTTTGTAATCAAGAAATCTACATGTCAGTATCAAAACCTTAGGAAAAGAAAAGTTGTAGTTGAAAAAGATGATAGATGGTGTAGTACCCAATGTTACAGCAGAGAGGAGTGAGCTATGAACAGTTGAGGCAAATATCTTGTTCAATTTGTCTGTCGGCTATAATTGATTGAAAAGTGATACATCTCTAGTTTGTTACATTGTCCAACTTCTGATACTGTCTACCATGTATCTTTTACATGTTCAATTGTCTTGGGTTCTAGCCACGATTTGCACGCATCAAAGATGACCAAGTTCGGATTCCTTATCCATCAAGAGTCTTGTATCTTTTACTTTGTGAAGTTATAGCAGTTAGATATTTGCCAGTTCTATGTTCAGAAATTTCAAAATCCGAATAGAGTATGCAATATACAATCTTTTTCAATGGTGGTGCTTGGAGCAATGTATTTTCAGAAATTTCAAAAAAAAAAAAAGAAAAAAAGAAAGCCACATACAATCTATTTCTAAATTGGTACTTGGAATAATGTAATACATTCCAGTTACTTTTCCCCCACTGTGGGTTATTAGAAAGCAAGATTCCACCGAAAAAGCTCCACGCTGATTGAGGTCTATCTGATTCAGTGTCTTCGCATTTGAACAACAAAATTTCGGCCAACGTTACAGCTTTCTGTAGACTGTAGAGTCTCTACAAAGCATGACGTATAAAGTCCCATTACTTGGCAGGAAATTTTCGGAGGAAGGATAGAATTTGTTCGGAAACCTCTTGAGCTTTCTCTTGTTGGATGAAATGATGGCCGTCTAGTATGACGACTTCATGGTTGGGTACTAGGCTCTTGAACACATTTCCTTCTATGTACTCCCTGGTGCCAGAATCAAATCCAATATCCTTGTTCCCCACAATCAGCTTTGCTGGAACTGTTATTTTAGACCCTTGCCACGGTGCAAGTAGCTCCCAATTCCTGTCATCACATGATGTTCACAACGGGATTAACAGGACCAGCTACATACTGATACCGGAGCATATAAACTCTTGCTATCTAACAAAATCGAGGTGAATTTCGTGTTCTTGCACATCATTACGCTACAAAAGATTGATCATGGCAACTTAATTGAATGATAGGCTTGTCCAGTCTGGTTAGGGGTGTTTTCATTTACTACAGTTGATTCGTGATGGAACTGTGGTTTAGACTTACAGGTCCATAGCTCGGTAGTAATTGAAAGCTCCTGTAAAACCAGACTCTAGGAACTTGTCAGCGATGACCTGAAGTTCATCTTCTGTAATCCAGCGTGGTAAGTATGAAGGGGTTTCTAAATAATCAATAATCTCCATACCAGGAGGAGCTATCAGCTGATCGGTCTTGCTAATGAGATAGAATTTCTTCATCACCGTAAGATAATCATACCTCGCAAATGATCTTTCTGCTCTTCCAGGTTCCTACCATTTCGGATTGGCACTAGTTTTATCAAATATGAAGATATTTGTAGCATAGCCGCCAGGAAACAGAAATCAAGAGTACCTGAAACTGGCAAACGTAGAAATTATCTCCAAACATCTGTTTGAATGAGTCGGTCGTTTTGATGGTTGAAAATCTTGGTGTGAATGGAACCGAGAGAGCAACTATACCTCTAACTCTATTTGGCCTGAGCAGGCTCAACTGCCAAGCAGCCGCAGCTCCCCAGTCTATCCCCACCACAAAGGCCTTGCCAACAAATAATTAAGTCATAGTTTTACAAAACTACAGCTCAGAAAGTAAAGCTCAAAAAATCGTGCAAATTATCAAACAAAAGAATTTACCTGGTCTTGGCCAAAATGATCCAGAAGGCCGATGAGATCGCCAACTATGTGGAAAGCAGTGTAAGAAGAGGGGCTGAGAGGGGAGTCAGTGTCTCCATAGCCTCTCAAGTCAGGTGCAACTACGTGGTAACCATGTTTTGCCAAGAAGTTGATTTGATGGCGCCAGGAATACCATATCTCAGGGAAGCCATGGAGGAGTAAAACAAGTGGCCCTGTTCCTTTTTCAGCTATGTGCATCCATATACCATTTGTCTTGATTCTCTGGTGATTGACATCCGCGATGACGCTCATCATTTTTACCTCACAAAACTTTCAAAATTGATTGCCTGCTATGATGATCGCTTTGTTTGATAATTTATTTTCTGGGTTATTTGGGATTAATCGTCATCAATTGACTATGGACAAAGGCGTAAGCGAAGAGACTTAGTAGGCAAGGTCAAGAATATGCAGTCAGTGCTCTGGTGTCAAACATTGTTTGGCTGCTTGTCTCAAGCCAGGCATGATGCAAGGGTGTTCCAGTCAAATACGGGTGAAGAGCTGATTGATAGACTTCTAAACATAATGATGGACCAAGAAAGAAGCTGCTTGAGTATGAACTGACACACTGCCAAGGACAAATGATGTTTGAGTTTGAATATTGTCATGAAGGTGTACTCCATTTCATCAAATGTCTAGAAGCATACTCCAGATTTATTTCTCGAGGATTTACATCTATGCAACAGATTCATAGATTGATTTTCAGTATCCCCGACCAAGCCTTGGCTATAATTCTATTGATCCTTTTTTGTAGCGACACCAGGTGCCACGAGGTCGAGAACAGGACGACACTCGGACAAACTCCTCACTCTAACGAGAATTCAGATAGTATATAAGAAATTAAATATCTTCAGAAAATTAATTTGGATTAGATGATGCAATCACCAAAAACACAGCACAGATTGGAGTTCATGACACTGCACGTTGTACTTCTAGCAGCGAGCACAAAATAGGAGTCCGCTCTTCATTTACAAATACCAGGAAAATAGTCAATTCACATTGAATTGTTCTTCGGCACTACTCCTGGTTGCCAATATTTAGCTTTACTTTTAAGCTGAATTCATCTACCGATGGAATAAGAGCTGATTTGCCTCCTTAAAACAGTTAATGACAGTGAAGAAATTATTATTTTTACACTTTGTCATCATGAAACCACCATCTTGTTTCCTTTGGAGATCTGCCATTTTTACAGTTTCTTACATAACGATCATTGTCTTCTGGTGGTTGCTGCACATACAGGCAACGAAGGATTAATATGCATCCGAGATTTGCAGGTGATTAAAAAATACCTAATCTAGAAGCCGTCAAGGACTAATAGAGGCATACCTTTACAGTTGAACTTGACAGCATTGATAGAATGCTGATACAGACAGAGCTAACAGTCATGGCAGGGGACCATGAGTCATACAGAATATCTGCATTGCACGAGGATATATAAGATATGATTTACTGATTTTCCGAAGGCCAGAGTCACAATGATAAGTATCTAACTGCATGGAAGGCATTACAAGCAAAGGCAATCAAGACGGTCTCACATTGGGCCTTCATTGCTTTCACCAATGTTAACGTCGTACATTTTAGGACCAGCTGTGGAGCCAATATTCGCAAGTTGCAGGAAGAAAAAACATAGAGATGCCATTTCATTTAGTTTTGAAAATGTAATTCTCCTAAAAGTGAACTCAAAAATCTAAAATTCCTAATGAGTGTTCTAGTAAGTAAGGAACGAGGTACTCCCACTTCCTCTCTTAATCTGGGCTGAGGATCTCTGACCAGAAACTTAAAAATCCAAGCCATTATAGCTTCAAGCTTCTTGTCATTCACCTTGAGTAATCCAGAGATGAATTCACGGGAGAAGCTTTGATTGTCTCTCCATTCACAAGAAAAAAATCTTAGTTTTAATAGGAAGCCAAATAGCCAATCATATTCTTGTATCCCTATCAAGCAGAGAACAATATCGAGCTAGATGGGGACATGCAATTCCCACTAATGCTATCTCATACTCTCGTTACCCCTTCCTAAAAGAGCAATTTCTACAACATCCAGTGTCAACAATTGGTAATGCAGCTTGTCTGTAAAATGAAAATCCCAATAAATGCTGCATTTCTCAAACCTCATAAGAGGATAAAGAGTCTAAACCTTAACATGCAACGGTCCTCATAATATGCTTTTTGTTAGCACATGCTAAAAATTACAACAAACAACTTTAAGAAACTATAAAAACAAGGACTAAACGGCTTCAATCATACGAGGAATTTTTCCTTCTCTTAAGAGAGAAATAGAGAAACCTATTTTCAGGAAGATTGGAAAGACAAGTGAGGGTACAATTAATACATAGAAGATTTGAAGAAATGGCAATGTTCTCAAAGTAACTGCCATCTCAGTGCGTTCAAATAGTAGTGATTTTTGCACATAATAGAACTATCGCTGTCATTGCATGATGGTGACAGTAAATTTAGTGGTGGCGTAACATATAACTCGCACAAATCTTTCCATTTCTTGAGATGCTAAACTTAATTAGACAAAAAGAGTTTTAACAGCAAATGGATTAGATCCCCTGTATTGACATCCACAGAAAAGGCAAATAAGGACAAAGAACACCAACCTAACAATCAAAAGAGCAAAGAAATCTCTGCAGATTAACTGCATCCGGCAAACCTAAGAGGCAAAGATTTTTTATGAAATGTAATATGATTAAGCTTACCTAAACAAATGTGGCCATTGCTATAGATATGAGGGTGCAAAGGAGCCGGGCTCAAAAATATCACCTTGCATCAATCCCAAATTAAAAGAACAAATCAGAATGCCATTCAAAGAAACTTTCGCCAAAATTATATACAGTAACTCCAAAAATTAAAACAAAAAAGAAGAAATACTGTAAAAAGATCCAACCTGGGGCGCTTCCATAGGATAATGTTCTGGAAAATCTACTTGTAGCTGAAATGTTTCATTAGCATATAAAGTTCCAGGAGCTCCATGCACTTCAATGACCCACCTTTTTATCAAATCAACTTACTAAATCAATAGCTAATCACAATCATAAACAACTGCAATGTTACAAAAAGCAGTAATTCATTCATTAAAAATCGATTTAGTATCAATAATTTCCCTGTACGAAATGAACAAATCCCGTATCATATCAACCCACCCACCCCCCCCCCCCCCCCCCCCCAAAAAAAAAAAAGGAATAAAACAATTGTTAGGAGCAAGAAGCAATTGGGCTAAAAAAAGTGAAAACTGATAAACAAGAAAGCAAAAGAAAACAACCTCTGAAGATTATCGGTGGGCTTGTGCTTAAAACCAGCAGGAGGATTGACCTGCCACTCCACCAGCTCCTTCTGCAACCGGTTGGTCGCTATTTTGCTTAACGCCTAATTCAACAATTACTATTGTCAAGATAATAATCTTTAAATGAATCTAAGAAAGAAAATTCTACATCGGGAAAGAAAAGCTAAAATTTTGTACAGCGCAATTTTGTAAAATTATCCACAAATTCCATATAGAGAGATTGAGAGGAATAAACCTTGCGAGAGGCGGCGGAGGAGCCGGTCATGGCGTCGCAAGATCACCTGATACCTGGCTCGGATAGACAGTAAAAGGCCGACTATTGACGACGAGGAGGATGATTCTACGGAGGAGCACACAAGGAATATGGCCCTGCTGCTGCTAATTATAATAATAATAATACGTCCTGTCCCCATTCTTTCTTTTTTGCTTTTATTTCATTTCACCCTCTATAATTTCTTCTCCAAATAATACTCTACTAATTTCTTCCCCAAATCAAATAAAATGTCTTCTTATTTATTTATCTACAACTGTAGTTGTACTAGTACAGTATTTTTAAGGACTTTATTGAGTTTATTCTTTATGTTTTTAAACTGCTAGTGGGATATTTTATAGTAACTAGCACTAATTTTCTTGGTAAATACTGACCTCCTCTCCTGCTACGGTTGATATAATAAATTCTAGTACTAAATTAATGTCGTCAACGGGAGCTTTTGAGGCGAACCAGATTTTATCACCCCATTAACATCGCATCGCATCACCATCTTTATGCTTTTTATTTACCAAATAGTAATACTAGTAATTAAAGAACAAGAATTGGTCCAAAATCGGCCCGGTTTTGGGCCCGGTTTGATGATGATCAAAGTGGGATGTCTTTACCCCAAAAAATAGCGCCCCCTTGAGAAAGTGGGATGTTGCCAATAGTTCCCAAAATCAGCAAAATTCATTCTATCTTGAAAAATAAATTAGGTGTAAACCACCCAGTCTAAAACTAAAAAAGAAGTAGCACGCAAAAAGTAATAGAAAGTCCCTTTTCTTTTTAGTGTAGAAAGTTGACGGGAGTCCTTGACATCTTCCCTTCAATCCAACATGCCGGGCCGAGACAGGAAAACCCTTTATTGTCATTTTCCTCTCAATTATTGGTTTCTAAATCAAATACAACAGCTCATCTATATTACTACTATGAGGACGGTCATCTCGGCCCGGTCACTCTAAAGAAAGGACTAGGGCTTCCTGTATTTCCAGTCATCTCGGCCCGAGATTGTATGAACTCGGCTTTCCAATGAAATGTCGAGTCCTCACACGTCTACAGTCATCTCAGCTCGTCATTGCGCGAATTCCGTCAAGGCCAGTTCTTCGCCCCTCAGCGTCTCGACTAATGAACTGTCCCTGACAACTAACACCTTATTGAAAAATCCCAACGTCTACATGACAGAAAGACATAACGTTTGACAAGACTTGACCACTGACAAGACTTGACCACTGCTATACCTTGTCAACACAGACAGGACACACAGGCGATCAGATCTTAGGAAATTGAAGTCCACTGTCCTTCCCTCCTATTGGCCTTCTATAAATATCATTCCCTCCTAAATAAAGGGAGAGGACTCTCTACTATTTTCATTCCCATTATTCATTTCCCACAAAACTAACTTAATCATTGGAAGTACTCCGAGGGAAAAAAGCGCCGTCTAGTGTGTTTATCAGGAAAAGTACAGCACAAAGTCACCTCGCTTAAGAAGAGGACGTATTAGGTTAGCTCGGCTTGCCCATCCAAAAATAACATTTTCATGCTACATATTTACAACAAACGGAAAAGGAAAAAATTTGAATCCCTAAACAGGAAAACGATTGTCATTTTCCGGTCAATTATTAGTTTTTATCCAAAGGAATACACTATTGCACACTGCTGCAGAGAGAGATTTGAATCCTTAATCTATAGTCAGAATTGCCCCTCAGCTCACGTAATGCGAGTCGGTTTCCTAAATTCTAGTCACCGGTCTTCGTTTCTAACCGACGCCAAGTTCATTGCATAGTTTCTCACTGGTCCAAAGTAAACGACACGTCTCCTTGCGAGGCACCATCAAAGTATCGAGTGGCTTCGTAAGCACGATATCTTCCCCTGGAATAGTTTTCTGTATTTGGCTCTTCTCAGGCCTGTCAATCTGCATTTTTCGTCGACCAAGTCGGCAAAAAGACTCGAGATCTACTTCTAGAAAACAATTTGTCAAACGAACAAAGGGAAAAATATGTCAAAAGTGATCTAAAGCAAACACTTTATTAGCTATTTGCTTTGGACGCTGTCAATAGGAAGGAATCAGATTACCCACTGACGTATCCTCCAAGGTAATTAACTTGCTAGGACAGGATTTCAGTTTCAACACAAGGAGGATTAAGCATATCCTTTGCATCATTTCAATTTTATGACTGCCCCCACCAAGAAAACTAGACTCTGGAAAGCATCTAGCGGTTGCAGAATCAAAGTTCATGCCTATTCCGATCTTGACCTGTCTTAAATCAGTAAATAATCAATAAACAATGATGATAAGTTACTCATTACGTGACAATTATGACCGCATTTAGGTACTGGATCATGGTTAATCATCGTCCCTACAAAACATGTTAGTCATGGTATGTTCTTGTACAGCAAGCGAACGGTAGAAATGGCATTCTCACTGAGACTGGAAGACAAATGAACAACCAACAGTATACGGTATGGTCATCACAATCTTTTAAGGACGGCCCAAGTTACTTTGCACAAAAATTCTGCACATTGAAGGATGGCTTAAGTTACTTGCACATACTTTTAGGAACAACATGTCATTGAAGTCTCAATTTCTCAGCCTGTAATCTGTAATCTACGACCTGTGGTATGAATTTTCTAATGCAATCTTATTCTCAATTTTGTGTCAAAAACTAAAAGTCGTACCCTGAGCTGAAAAATTGGACACTTGCAGTCATCAGTTTATTTCCTTAATTTTGAGAAAAGAGGCTCGATGGAAGAACTTTGTACGGGTTGAGTATACCATTGGGGTCAAGCAGCTTCTTGATGGAAGCCATTACTTGCACCTGTCAGCACAATTATTTGTTTTAGATTCTTGTATGGATAGAAAGTAGTAATCGGGGGAAAAATAAAAAATCAGTGAAGGATCGGAGTGTGTAAAGGAAGGAGAAAGTATTTGAACCTGTAAATCGCATTGGAAAACAAAGGCATGAGTAGGATCAAGCAGAAAGACACAGACAGATAATAGAATGATTATTATCGAGACAAGATGTGTCAGGTAACAGTTCGAATACACAATAATCAAAGTCTATCATCAGCCTTACAGTTTCAGGTGACTTGCTGTAGTGGATTTTAGCAGCTTTCATCAATCCAAGACCATGCTCAGCACTAATACTCCCACGGTTCTTTGATGTCCATTCATACACGAAGGGCTCAATTTTTGCCAAAATCTGAAATATGTGTGATCATCTTAGTGAGGTAACTACAATTCAGAATCAAGGGAACCTCACAGAGAGAGCAGGAACAAGCACACTACATTATCATCATACGCTGGAGCTGAGATATTTAGATGTAAGTTTCCATCCCCAAGGTGACCATATGCCACTACTGTGGCTGCAGGACCTAGAGATTAACATGCAAGTGTGAAAAGTTGTCAGAAACATTTAATACCTTACTGACAGTCAAGTCCAAATGTAATGTTATACCTAAGAAGTCAGAACTCAACAAGTGAAACTTAATCAGCCAAGTAAAGTAGGATCTTCAAGTTGAAATGAAGCTTGGCTTCCATGATAAGTTATGAGAAATAACTACTGAAGCTATGTATCCATTGGATGAATCCCATCCAGAAGATTGTTCCACCTTCAAGGTATCACCATGAAAGAGAACAGCATTCTTACTGTTCAATAAAACAAAGAAAAAGTAATGAATTTCATTATTACCAATTTGCACTCGCATTTCCTCAACAAGATCATACATCTTTTCAAGAGGCAGTGACAAATCATATTTGTACACAGCCCCTGCTTTCATGAGAG
This sequence comes from Coffea eugenioides, assembly GCF_003713205.1. NCBI lineage: Eukaryota > Viridiplantae > Streptophyta > Magnoliopsida > Gentianales > Rubiaceae > Coffea > Coffea eugenioides. The sequence continues at coordinate 2,805,394 of NC_040041.1, forward strand.
CTTCAGGTAAACCCTGTAACCAAGAAGCTGCATATTAGCAAGTTTCATGTATAGACAAAACGCCTCATGTAATTTAAAGATACTTCATGCTATTAAACAGATCACTCGGAAATCAATATTTTAGGTAATAGTTGCATTCTTTTATACTGTTTAAAAATTATAAATTAAAGGAAATTTCATAGTTATTTGCTCCAATGCAAAACGTTCTCGTGATTTTAGCAATAAGTCAATCCATTTAATCTGACTCCTACTATAATTCTAACATCCAAAAAACTATTATCAAGATATAGAACAAGGAGATATTCTAATTTATTACAGAACAAAATGTTATTCTCAATTTCAGAGAGAGATACTGAAACATCAGGAGAAATTCAGTAGAGCAGATGAAGCACCACATCAGAGCTGAGATGTCTATGCAAATAAAATAATATCAAATACCCGAGCGTAAGTTCCCAATTCCAAAGAACTCTCCAAAGTAATATTGGTGACTTTGATGATACGACAAAATGAGGATGCATGGTAATAACCTCACGAATATGCCAAAATGAGGATGCTTGATTGATATCTTGAGCAAGAACTCCATTGGCTACCAAACCACTTTCCACTGAATGAAGAAGGAAGGCCTCAAGGTTCTCCCTGGAGACATCAAGATAGAATGTTTAGAACCAAAAGAAGCAGCAAATCATCATTCCAGGCATATTTATTTGATAAACCTTAAGTTTTCTGATATAGAACGTTGGACATTTGTTCAAACAAAGAGCATTATTCATTAACTTCAAAGGTGGCTGTTGTCCAAGAGGTTTTAACTCCTTTCAAACTATAAGCAAAAAGCAACTAGGAAATAGAATGGTAAATAGCTGGCCAAGCTGGTTGTACTGATGCCTATGGTTGCCCAAGCAAGTTTGAACAATAACAGTTTACATAAAATTAAGAACCATCTTACATCTAGGAGATCATTTGCTAAGTTTTATTATTCAAACTGAACTAAGCTAAGCTTGCCCCCGCCAAAAAAAAAAAAGGTCCTAACTAGCTCGTTGATAGAAACTAAAACATCCCAAACAGAAAGAAAGAGCTTCTGTTCATCAGATTCATGTCATGCCACAGAAAGAAAGTGTGTCCCTAGTGTAAGAAGTATTTTTTTCAGAAGTTTTTTCTTCAGGTAAAATATTTCATCAGTGTATCCCCTCTATTTCCTTGTTAAACAAGAAACTGCTTTGAAACCTGTAAAGGGAAGGAAGAGGTTGTCAATTGTAACAAGACCTATTCAACTATTTTGTCCGATTCCTATTCGGTGACTTTCTTCGAGTCCTTCAATTTAGACGACAACAAAATTTTAAGGATGGCATGTAGCAAATAATTTACTTGTCAAAAGTTTCGTTGCTTCCAGTTGTCTCAATCAGAATATAGAAGTTGTGTATTGAGGGAGGTAAAGGATTGCGAACACCATCCAAATGTTTCAGAACCTGTCGCATGTAACATATAAGCATGGTGATGGAAATTAACAGCATATTATTCACACAAAGTACAAGACACTATGCATACATAATCTAATGTCGCTCACATGTAACTTAGCTGAGTATATTATACTGAGATAAAGTTAAAAAACATTAAGCACAAATTACATGAATATACTTCCACTTGCATAAGTGTACCAGAACTCAAGGGGCAATGCCCTGAGATCAATGCAGGTGAAATCCTGCCCGTATTTATCTTTTATCACTTCTCGTCCGTGATTTTCAGTTCCCAAAAAAGTTGTGGAACTAACCTTCATACAACACAAGAAATCAAAGCCTCGTAGAATTGAGGGAATTTCGCATCGACTGACAACCAAAAACTTTGTGGAAATTAGGGTATTCCACCAAAACCCCAAAAAATTAATAATAATAAGATCCCCACCAAAACCCCAAGCCGAAAAAACAAAATCTAAGTCAGGCAAAACTGGTGGCAGCACATAGAAAATGTCTTTTTTGCTATCTTTTGTCCTAGTTACTGTGAGTTAATATATACTTTCACGGGGTCAGAACACATGAACTTAATAGCTTCATGCGGACAAATATCCATAAATTACAAAGTTTTGGATGATATCAGAGCTAAATAAGATTTACTTCAGTCCACTTCCTTACAGCTTTTGCCTTTAAATCAAACAGACACCTCATGTAATATATCAACAATTCTTGAAATTTAGTACTAACCATCTACTCTGCATGTGCCTCTCTAGGGGTGGAGCAAAATAAGAGTTTTCTTCATGATTACATGCATTGCACAAGCATGAAAAAGATCACCATCATTGTCATCAATTAAAGTTCATGAAATTAAAGGCAAATGTACGTCAATTCATCAGAAAGATAAAAGGCCATAGAGAAAACTAACCAAACTCATTGCATCAGAATCAAGAAACTCAAATGCAGAAAGAATTCCTCCAAGCTTCTTTTTTGCTTCCAACAGAAGTTTCTGGAGCCAAGAATAGGATGTACAAAAAAATAAATCAAAAATTATTTTCCCAACTTTTTATCTAAGTATCATTAAATGGAAGAAAAGTATACAGTCATGATAACCTCACCACTACATATAGTTGGGAATTTCACACTCGACATTTTAAGTGTGGATGCTGGTGTTCCAAATGTGAATGTAGCAAAAGACAAAGGGCTTTTTTCCAAGAAAAATAAAAATCATAACGAAAGGAGTCTCTTAGCCTCTCATGATGTATATTACCTGGCAGCTGGTGTAATCTTCGCAAGCAAGAAAAGCTATATTGACAGATGACAACTTTGGAGGGGTAAGAATTGAAACCTTTGTAACAATTCCCAAAGATCCTTCACTTCCTAAAGACGCATACAGGTTGTTGAAGAAGGTAAACATAAAATTTCATTGATAAAGAGACAAAACCATCAACGAATAAGTAAAAAATTATCTCTTTTCACCTATAAATAGGTGCTTAAGGTCATATCCAGTATTGTCTTTTCTTAAAGTCCCAAGCATGTCGAGCACAGTACCATTTGCCAAAACTGCTTCAAGACCTGAAAGAAATATTTTAGATCAATGTTTTAGACTAACCACCTTTCTCAAAAGGAAAGTAAAAATTCTTAATTATCTTCAATAAAGGAAGATGATTCATCTTGATGCTGCCTAGAAAAATAATTTCCCAGTAATAGTACAGTACCCTGAAACTGCTTTCAATAAACAGAGGCATTATCCAGCCGAGCAACACTGATCACTATGCAACATGAATAAATATGTACTTGTGATTACCTGTTCCTACTTACTCACATGCTAAATCTAATTCATGTATAATGTACAAAGTCAAGTGGAATATCAGTTCAAATTTTACTCAGATGCTACCAGCAAAATCTACATTAGACAACTTAGGAATAACAGGGACCTTTTCAATTTAAACTTAAACTCCAAATGAGGCTACTGGCAGCAGATATCAGCATTATACATCAATTACAATTCAAGACATCAAAAGCAAATTCTATGCATAAGAGTGGTATCAGTATTGAACTGGAAAAGCATACCGAATATCAGTGCATAAAACAGTTAAGAACATGAAAACGAGGAACAATGCTCACCAAGTACACTGCCATGTAGTGAACCATACCGCAGAAGACGTAGCCCACCAGCATTAGTTGATACATTTCCTCCAATTTGACAGCTACCTTTGGCTCCTAAATCTAGTGGCATAATAAATCTGAAAAGGAACCAAAACTTCACTAATACAGCTAGATGTGTAAAGAAATACTCAATTACATATTTCAAGGCATGATCATGAAATTTGAGGTCGCCAAAAGCTTGAAACAGAATTAAAATCAGAAAAAGATCTGTTAAATGAAAAATATATGAACAAAACTTCTCCACTCCTCATAAAGCAAAATTTTGATCAGGCAAAAATAGAATAGAAGAAATTCTTTCGTGCATACAATCTTTGAACACTAAGTACTTGTTCAACAGAGGTGACTGAAGTAATTTGGTGAGCTGGTGAATACACCAGGAACCCTAAGGTAGCAACATTACTATAGCAGAACCGTTTTACAACCACCAAAAAAAAAATTCCACAGAATTATCACATCGACTCAGGACTACAAGTGAAAATGGCATAATAGGACATCACAGTCATCATCAACTAACCATCTGTTATATTGAGTATTCTATGTTCTTTGCAGTCTCAGAGAAGAATTATGACAAAGTAGTGAATTTTTACCCTTCATCATCTAGGAAAGAAATCAAGTTTTCCAATATGCATCCTGCTTCACAAACCAGGACACCACTGACCTGGAAAAGACAACAAAAGGAAAGACAATGGAACTCATCTCAGCAATTTGAGTTTACAACTGACATGATAATTTCTAATTTTTAATTTCTAACCCAAGTTTGAAGTGCAGGGAAATGAAAATTAGCAAAGCCAAACTAACACTCTAAAGAATGAAAACTCTGATAAAGAAAAGACAGTCTATTCCATTTCTACAACATCCTTTCAAAATCAAAATGCACAACATAGGCTGTGTATGTTAATAACAAAAGCCAGGCAAAATGCCTCAGTTGAATATCTGGCATGAAAGCAAAAATTTGAAATATAGATCAGTGAACTTACTATTACCTTGTCAAAAGAAAGGATGTTCCTCATTAAACCAACATTGATGATCACCTGTGAAGTTTCAACATGAGACAAGTAAGCCAGGTGCCTGAGAATTTGAAGGTTTGGGAAATGCAACATGTGGAAGCCACTAGATTTTCCACAAGCAGTAAATGTATTCCTGAATGCTTTTTTAGATAGGTGTCTCTAGACCATTAGTTCCAAGTTGGTTTGACCACAAATGAATCCTTTTAGGACCCCAAAACTTGTAAAGACTGAACTATGATTAGATTGGCTGTGATAATATCTGATAGATCAAAACATTATCAGGATACTAGTTTCTTCATTCTACTATGAATTCAAAATTAAATGACTCAACACTCAACAAAGAACAACCTTACTCCAAGTAATCCCCTGATCATTTAGTGATCAAACTTTTCAAATAGTATTAATTTTGTAATTTAACAAGTCTACAGTGCTTAAACTGCCAGCAGAAATCTACATGTCACCACAAAATCGATGCTTACATCCGACACCTTGTATTCCAATTAAAGTCTCTCCTCCTTGAAGCAATAATAAGATGTAGAAATAAATCAATACCCTTTTCATCAACAATATACATTCTCCAAGCACAACACAAATTATGTTCCAATTAACTGCATTAAGAACATATTTACTACAGAATTCATCTTAGATAAACTGAAAGATTCAACGCACTATAAATTAATGAGTTATGATATATACCTCATCAAAAACAGGTACACTTCCACCCACAAGACCTGTGTTTCCACCTTGGGGAACAACAGCCAAGCGCCTGGAATTACAGTATTTAAGAATCTGTGAAACCTGCATAAACCATGTGGGCACAACAGACGATTACGCTTGACTTCTTTGGGTTAAAAAAAAAAAAACCCAATGTCTTAAATAAACAATAAAAAAAAGTTATATACTTCTTCAGTGTTCTTAGGCTGAAGCAGAAGCTTGCTCGAGCCTCTGTACTTGCCCATCCAATCAGTATTTGCAGCATCCAGTGCCAATGCATCCTGAACAACACCTCTCTCCCCTAATATGGTCTTGAAATAGCTGATATCATCAGGGCTAATGCTAGAAAACAAGGGATTTCTGTGCACTGTTGTGGCCACTGAATAAAAATATTTCCCCTGTTTGCTTTTACAGCTATTGTTCCAATTAACCGCTGTCGTTAGCATACAAATAAAACACCAATTATCGACTTAATAAGACAATCTGCATTTGTTTTGTCTACAACATAGGCAGGGCGTAGAAATTGATAATCTATTGATCTCCAGATAAGCTACGACTTATTAGCAAGAAAAAAGTCTTTAAATTTATATACCCCTCAAAGCAGTATAATTTCTTTTGTCTTAAATTTTCCTAATCTGAATTACTGAAATTCAATAACAAGACAACCAACTTGCTCCATCTTTGCTATTCATTGCTACAGTAGAAATAAAGACTATTATATAAGAGCACTTACCAATAAAATGGGATAGGGAAAAAAACAGCATTCTGATACTAGCGGGTGTGTGTGATCATAGTTGATAATTGTGCACGTAAGTTTGGTACCTGAAGCGAACCTGCTAGAGAATTTGAGCAGACGGTCAGCAGCTCTCCATTTCTCCATCTCGTAGAGAATTTGATGACTATTGAGGGCCGAGCTATTTCATGATAGTGTCAGATTACTGGGCTATTAAGGGAGTTTTAGGACCAGTTTGGGCAAAGAAATATAGAAGAGACAAGTATTTGGATAAACTGGAGGCTAACTTTGTTTTTTTTTTTTTTGGTAGGAGAGGCTGACTTTGTTGAAAGCTTCAGACTCGTTGCCATGCCACTTCTATCCTGTCCTTTCTCTTGTGGTGCATGCGTCTTGTTCTCAACTATTTCTAATTGTGTAAAAATTAATTTTAAAAACTTAAAATAAAAAAATAAAAACTTGTTTCTGATTTTCAGCTTTTTATGTCCAAAAAATTCAAAATCAATATAAAATATAATTGAAAATATAATAAAATAAATTTTTAAAAATCAAATCTTAAAAGTCATTTTGTGATTAAAGTCCATACTTCGACAATGTGCAGTTGCACTCAGTGCTGGTAAAAATAAATTGCATGTTTCATTCTCTTTTTACTTATTCCAATATATGTCTTATTACCATTTTATTTGAAACTCCAAAAAATACAAAAGAGACAATCACCCTTTGGTCATATGTCTGGCTTTTATTTTTAACTAATTCCATCCAAATTAGGTAATGGGAAAAAAATTTAAAGTTCAATTTAGGAGAGAAAATGAAAAGAAATCAACATTTTCACATTGTCTTGTTTGTCGAAAATTTGGAAAAAAAAAAAAAATTGACCATGAATGAATAGACAATATGCATCTAAGGTACTTAACTTCCAATTTTTTTTGGGGGGGAGGGGCGTAAATAGATTGGGTGATATAGGAGAAAGCAGTCTAAATAAGAGATCATGACCTCAAGAGCTTTCACTTAAAAAAGAAAAGAAAAAGTCTTCCAATTTGAATTATTTAATTGTTCATTTTACTGGTAAACTAGGCAACGTAAGAATGTTGACAAATAGTCTCACTTCTGTATCTATAACTTTTCCCACTTATTAGAAGGAAATGAAAGAAAGAAAAATCACTTCATTAAAATTCCAAGAAACACTTTCAGTTGTTTTGCATTCTCTTTTTTTTTTCAAAGAAAAAAAAAACTCCCAAGTTTCAATTATCCAGATCTTTAGGCAAGTAATTCCTTTCCTTCGATTACCGTCCAAACAAGGTGTTAAACAAAACTGAAGTTATGGGTCGTACAGCCGGCTTGCAATTCGGATCCTTTCATTTTCCGAGCCCTATCCAACTCTCTCCTTCAGACTTCCCAAAGCCAAGTAGTCTATCAAAGCAAAATGGCGACTGCCGCTGCTGCTTCCATAGCTTCTTCAGTGTCGTCTGTCTTAAACCAACCCCACCACCACCCTTCTCTAATCATCCGGCTTCCTCGGAGATGCTCCGCCGCCTTCTCTCGCCGACTCCTTGGGTCCCCAAATCCCCTGAAAACCTCATCATCTCTCTCCCGTTCTTCCTACCATGTCCTCGCCCGCTCGCCATTATTAAAAGCGCGGCGATGTTTAACCTTTTCTTTAGGATTCGTTCGGAACTCAGCATCGCACATTCCGCTTTCCCAAAAGCAAGAAATCCCGAGTCTCCACCATTTCATGCCAAAAGCTACTCCCGTTCCTTCTGTTTCTGAACCCCAATTCGAGTAAGTTGGGGATTCCATCGATTTCATTTTTATGCGTGGTTTTATGTTTGTATTAATTCTGGGTTCTGTCTGCTGGAAGTATTTGCCTTGGATAATCTGAGAAAGATTTAATCTCGAAGAGTTGCCTGGTTGTTATTCAACTTGAAGCTTGTACGTTAGTAATGAGCTCAACTGTTAGTTACTGCTACAAAAATGAATAAGCCTTTTCGGTTTATTTGGCTAGTAATCAAGCTAAAAGAGAAACCACTGAATGCAATTTTCGATTTTGTATCAGTATTTGACGTCATAATTGGATATGTTGGGATTATATTGTTTGAGCATATTCATTTTTAGTATCTCATTTAGCTATTATTGTATGCTTAACAATGCCATTATTTAACCTTTGCCTTCTTGACGCTTTCCGGTTTTGATGTTGAATAGTTGTATTTGCTCTTCATAGTGTTTAGTGTCGACTGATCATACAGATGGGTATCTTCTGAAACTAAAGCCGTTATATGCACAGAGTTGTTGTCTTGTCAACAGTGCAGTGTCTAAGTACTAGCGACTTCATATACTTCTAGTTTTCTTAAACATAAAGAGCTCTTATGTCCAATTAGAAATATCTCATTGTTATTTCTCTTCTTGTTTATTTTTGTCCTAGCTTGATAGCACCTTCTGAAGTTCTTCCAAGAGGTCGTATTTATCAAGAAACATATGGATGTCAGATGAATGTCAATGATATGGAGATAGTATTATCTATCATGAAGAAAGCTGGGTATAGTGAAGTGGTGGATGTTCCTGAGAGTGCAGAGATAATATTTGTCAACACATGTGCTATTAGGGACAATGCAGAGCACAAGGTATGGCAGAGGCTCAATTACTTTTGGTTTCTTAAGAGGCATTGGAAGAGCAATGTTGCCATTGGACGGTCACAGTCCCTACATCCTCCGAAAGTTGTTGTTCTCGGCTGTATGGCTGAGAGGTTGAAGGAGAAGATATTAGATGCAGATAAGATGGTTGATGTTGTTTGTGGACCTGATGCTTATAGAGACCTGCCACGCCTATTAGAAGAGGTAGACTCTGGTCAAAAAGGGATTAACACTCTACTTTCACTTGAAGAAACTTATGCTGATATCAATCCTGTTCGTATCTCTAAAAATTCAATCAGTGCTTTTGTCTCAATTATGAGAGGTTGCAATAATATGTGCTCCTTTTGCATTGTTCCTTTCACCAGAGGCAGAGAGAGATCTAGGCCAGTGGAATCCATTGTTAGAGAGGTGGGAGAGCTTTGGAAAGAAGGTGTTAAAGAGGTGACACTTCTTGGTCAGAATGTTAACAGTTACAATGACACATCCGGGCTTGAAAAAGAAATTGAACCAGGAGTAAACTGGAAACTTAGTGAAGGTTTTTCCAGCATGTGTAAGGTTAAAAAGATGGGTTTACGCTTTGCAGATCTCTTGGATAGACTTGCTGTGGAATTTCCAGAGATGCGGTTTAGATTCACTTCACCACACCCTAAAGATTTTCCTGATGAGTTGTTGTATGTAATGCGAGACAGACACAATATCTGCAAAAGCATCCATTTGCCTGCACAATCAGGGAACAGTAACGTGCTGAAAAAGATGCGACGTGGCTATACACGAGAAGCATATTTAGAACTTGTGAGTAAGATACGGAGTATAATTCCTGATATGGGGATCAGCAGTGATTTTATTTGTGGTGAGAGTCTTATTCACATTGGTTTTACTCATCGTATTCTTAGTTTTCATTAATTATTTTATCTTCTCTTCTTTGATTTTCTTCATTTTATTGCATTTTTCTGGTTCTTTTACACCTCATGGCTTGTCATCAAGTTCCTGACTCTCCCTGATTATCAAATGGCACCACTGTCAATCATGAATCTCTGGGGTTTAAGTTTCATATGGATCCTGTAATTGCCAAGCACTCCCATGTTTTGGCAGTAGTTGACCAAATCTTCTTGAGCTTTTAATTTTAATTGGTTGGACTATTTTGGGGATAGGATTGCTTATGAATCATTTCTTGTCTGAATAATTTGGTGCCTTGATGCAGGTTTTTGTGGTGAAACAGAGGAGGAGCACCAAGACACACTTACCCTGATGAAGGCTGTCAGTTATGATATGGCATACATGTTTGCATACAGTATGAGAGAGAAAACCCATGCCCACAGGAATTACGTGGATGATGTTCTTGAAGATGTAAAGCAGAGACGGCTAACAGAGCTTATTGAAGCTTTCCGGGAGAGTACAGGTCAGTGCTTTGACTCCCAACTTGGCAGTGTCCAACTTGTGTTAGTTGAAGGGCCCAATAAGAGGGCCCCTGACACAGAGCTTATAGGCAAGAGCGATAGAGGCCACAGGGTATCTTTCAGAAACTTGCCTGTCCCTGATAGGGTTGAGATTGATGGTAAAAGGAATCCAAGAGTTGGTGATTTTGTGGAAGTTCATATTTCAAAAACCTCAAGAGCGACACTCTTTGGAGAAGCACTTGCGATTACTAAACTGAGCTCATTTTATGACAATCTACATGAACCTGCTTTTGCCTGTGCTAGCAGAATTTGATCTATTCTTTTAAGAAGCCCCTGGTACAACTTTTTCCTCACTAAATTAATCTACTTGAAGGTAGTTTTGCTGTAATTACGGGTTTAAGTTTCATTCATCCCTTTGAATTATTGCTTGGTCTCAAAATTAAGTGCTTCTTCAGCAGACCTATATTACACAGTTTATATTTCTGGAGGAAATTCCATACCAAGCAACAGTTCTGGGGCTGAAGGGAGTAAATTGAATTTTCCCTTGATTACATCCTGGAAGCATAGGTGATTTCTATTGGTCTGGTTCCTTGGGATGGGCTCTGGACCTCCGTTAAAAGGGGAGGATGTTCTCTTGGTTTTGCGTGATGCTTGTAGTGAAAGATAGGCTTTTGTGTAGTTTCTCACCTCTCACTCAAACCAGGCGAAAATGCCAAGATCACAGAATCAAATGCAGGAGAGCAAAATACTTGGTAGCACTCTTTCTCAGAGTTATTAGAGAGTATCCAAGACACTCAGCAGTGACAGTGAAATGGAGCTTCTCTGAAGCATGAATCTGGGAGGCTAAACATTCTCCAGTTCAGGTGGATCAGTGTCAGCAAGAAAATGGGTTTTGTACGCCAGGTTCATTTAATTTTACGTGAGATTATAGTTCTTAACTCCCAGAATCCATTGTCATTGAGTTTTGGTGTACGACTAGATTAGGACAAACAAAATACACATATGAGGAGTTTGGCATGAAAGCCCCCCCGTGGGGGATTCTGATGCAAGTGAAAGGGATGAAGTATACGGAAAGCTTTAGCTCGAACCCTGTACACCTTTTCTATCCTAGAGGCTCCGCATGTTTCCTGGTGTAAGTTCATTGCTGAAAGCTAAATGTAAGTCAACTATAATTATATACATAAAATATATATAATAATATATACAATTTATAATTATACCTATTATAACATAAATTAATAATAATTTATATATCGATTTGTGGTAATTCATAATCATTAAATAAATATTATATTTAATTATGAATTCGTTTTGAGTCCAAAGTTCATATAAAAATGTGAATCAAGTTTGAGCCTCCTAATTTGAGCCTAAACTCGAAGGTCCAAAAGCCTGAAAGTTCTATTTAATCAAGTTTGAGCTTGTGAAAACTGGCTCATAGAGCCTAACCGACAGCCCTGCAGCTAATTGTTTTCCTTGACAGCAACCTCATTCAGACGTTGCATGACCAAGTGATGAAATTTTAGGCTCAATGCATTATTACGCTATGCTAAAGACTCTGAAATACGGTAACACTTCATTGGAAAAGTTTATTATTATTAGAGAGCTTGTCAAAAGAATTACTGGTGTAGTGGAGGAAAAGTTTCCCAAGAAATACTTAATTGAATGCAAGGCAATTAGCTGTGTTTGGTTTTGCTTTGAGGCTTTTAGCTAATGTCAGGGGGTGCTGAGAACTGAGAATGAGAGTGTGTGAATTTGTCGGGTTCTTGAGGAGAATGAGAAGAGAGAGTGACCAAAAAGAGCAGAGTGAAAATTGAAGAGTGATAAGGACAAGTCGAAGTAGACGAGACTTGTGAGGAAGCAAAGCAGAGCCATGGGGAGCGTCTTGAAAAATGAAGATGCAGCAGCAGCAGGAGCAGGATGTAACCTCGTCTGGACTGATTTTTATTCAAACGCACGCACAGGATGTAACCTCATTTATTTGTTCATTCAAGACGTAATTCAATTTTAACAATTTGTAAATATTTAACTCACACGTAATGTTAAAATTGATGTACAAAATGTTATCTTTTTTTTTTCGGAGACGACAACTGTAGTATATCCTAATATATCCTACACTACGGGAAAGGGTGGACCTAAGGAGGTTCGGGAGTAACTCGGAGGGGACTGAACCACTGTCGAATCAAACGAGTATACTATGCATCCGTCTGAATTTTTTGAAACAAATCTACATTTTAATGTGGTAACCCCGCCAAGCCTTAAAAGGCTTTGGTGGCCACAAGCCCAAAGGCTGGTGGTTGTACAAAATGTTATCTCAACTTTACAACATCATCTCTCGTCAACCTTTAGGGACGTCGCTGCCCCATTTCCGGTTAATTAACTTGCCTTTAAATACACATCTACTACGAGTAAAAAGGTTTGCTGCTGCGTCTCTGGCATAGTTAGTGTCCGCTAGGCTCTAGGCCTCTAGCTAACATAGTATAGTGCATCTGGGGGTCGCTGCAATGTTAAATTGTACTTAAAAATTTTCGGAAGCTTGGATTTTTAAGAGTTACTATTTCAGTTTCTCCACTATCATATATAGTATTCTAAACCAGCCTTAGGTCATTAGAAATCCATTTTCACTTCCAACTTCATGCTTAATTTGTTTCCTAAGCAACTTTCCTGTTCGCCCTGCCAAATCTCTACTTTTTTTTCCCCTTATGATGCTAAATCTCTACTTAATTTGTATAAATGTCTTGTGCTTTTGCAATTCCTCATGATTATGAATAGTGGACTGAAAGATAAGGTGATTAATTGAGCCTGCGCAATCTGTTTTATGTCGAATTAGCTAAAAGTTAAACTAGTGTTGCTTAGATTTGAAAAACAGGACTAAGTGCTACAACACTCCCTAGTCAATTCCAATTAGTTTCTTCAAATCTCATTTTAATTCTCAACACGTCAAATCACACACGCACACATAATATAAATGGTCTATCCAACGGGTACCCATGCCCTCGTTAAAATGTATTTCATGTGTCATATTTTTTAAAATATAATATTAATTAACGAAAGTAAATAAATACAATGGAGAGAAAGTATATAAATGCAATGAAGAGTAATAATTATTAATATATGTATATACATAGTACGTTAAGTGAATTTTATATGTGTAAACGAGTGCCTAATGGACACTCATTAGAAAAATCCTAATACAAAATGATCTTCAGTTCTGATTTTGGTAGGTTGTTGAATTGGCTATTTCGACATTCTATCAAGTGGACATTTTATTTTCATGCCACGTGCCAAATTAAATTGCAAGAAAAAGTGTGTCCATTTATATCTCGGTGGATTTTATTTTTCTTTTTTTGGTAACAATTAATTATACACCTTATTAGAGTTCCTTATTTATAGTCAATTTCACCCAATCTATTAATGACCTACCTTATATAAGTTTGTATTAATTATATCTTTTTATTTTTTTTGGTCAATCAACTCATATCTTTCTTTTTAATCTTCCTCAGTTACTTTTTCAATTCTTGTTATTGGCTTGATTACTTATTACCATTACTAAAATTTGAACAAAATATAGATATTAATGCTCACGTAGATAGTATTTCTCTTGATGGGTTACTAAGCAGGCTATACTGAAAAAAAAGTTGGCTATTCCGGTTTTTTACCAAGTGTAAATTCTATCTTTTCGCCACGTGGAAAAAATTATGTTTGCTTATGTTTCTTGGTGTGTTTTATTCTTTCTTGGTTAACAATTAATTATAGTCCTTTATTACTTTTTTATTTATAGTAAAATTTAAACAATCAAATAATTGCCTACTGTATATACATTTCCATAATTTATGCTTTATTTTATGCATTTTTCTAATTGGTATCTAATGAACACTTGTTAACACACCTACATGTCACCCCAACCTATCATTTTTATACACACACTAATAATTACTACTTTATCTTACATTTATATACTTTTTCTAATTAATCTCCTTGTATTTATACACTTTTGATAGTTAATTTTATATTTCTAAAAATCTAACACTTGAAATACATCTTAACAAGTACCCATAGGGCACCCATTAGACATACCATTATTTTATTTTTGTTAATAGCTTTCATTTTTTAATTCTCTACAATCACATCTGATTTTTTGCCAATTGTAAGATCTATCTTTTCACCATGTACAAAAATATTGTGTATGGCTCTTGATGAATTTTTAATTTTCACCACGTACAAAAATATTTTTTTAATTATAATTCTTTATTATTGTCTTATTTGTAGTAAACTTTAAACTTTAAACAACTGATTAATTACCTACTTTACACACATTTCTATAATTTAAGCTTAATTTTATTTTTTGTTAATAGCTTTCTTTTTATAATTCTCTACAATCATATCTGATTTTTGTCAAGTGTAAGTTCTATATTTTTACCATGGAGAAAAATATTGTGTTTGCTTATGTTTTTTGGTGGATTTTAATTTTTTTTGGTAACAATTAATTATAGTCCTTTATTACTTTCTTATCAGTTAATTACCTACTTCATATACATTTCTATAATTTACGCTTTATTTTATTTTTTGTTAACAGTTTTGGTTTTTAACTCTCTACAATCTCTATTCCTATTATTGAATTATCATTTATTATTAGTAGGATTAATCTTTCACGTATACACTGTTAGCACACTGTTAGCACCGTAGATGAATGACGACTATGTAAAATTTAAATATGAAATTCAATTTTTGCGCACGTGTCATGGATTCAATGGTAATTGTGTATACACTGTCAGTATACAATATTTACCCTTATTATTATTATTATTAAAATTTAGATAAACTTTCATTTGTATATCAATTTTTTATTTATAGTAAATTAAAATCTATTAATCCCATACCTTATATATATTTACATTCATTACACTTTTCTTTTTTTAAAATCAATCAACATTGTTTTTTAAAATTTTCTTCAATTATGTTGACTATATTTCTATTGTTTGATTCGTTTATTTATTTGTAATTCTAAAGTTTTGACAATTTTTATTTTTCAATGGATTTATATACTGCAATTCTAGCATATACTCATACAAATCCACTTAAATTATATAAATAATCTTTCTTTTTCTAAATTTTTTCTATTAATTTTTATGCTCTCTTTCCATTGGAAATCAATTCAAGCTAAAATGGTGTCCATATAAACACCGGATTGTAAAAGTTTTCTCAAATTACCTTTTTGCTAATTTTTAATAATTTGATCAAATGATAAGTTCATTATCTATTAGTTTGCTTTTTAAAATTCTTATTAGTCATGAAAAATTCAAATATTAAGCACACTTATTTCCAAATATATCTTCTTTATTCATATATTGACATACCACCATTAATTAGAGTAAACATAATTGAATCATGGGATAAGGTTTGATTGCAACTAATCATTAAGTTGTTATGAATTAACTATTTTTAATCTATTTAATTTAAAATTTTATAAATGATATTTTTAGTTATTTTATATCAAATTTTATTTAAAAAATGAAAACTTTAGAGCATACAAATTGCTCGTGTAAATCCACAGGTACATAACTAATGAAGCATTATATTTCGCAACATTGTAATATATTACCACTGCCATTCTTAGCTTCATAGTCAAGAGACTCTATGCAAGTACCCAAAGTTTGTGTCTCTGCTAATTCAAGACTAAAGAAGACAAATTTATTATGTCTTTTAATTATTACTGAAACAATTACGTCTTAGTTAGGCAAATGTATATTTTCTTTGTGAAGCACGTGCCGCAAAATCTCAATCCTTGAATTAAACTGAACGTATATAGTTTTTTAAAATAAATAGACGTAGGAATAGCCACCGGAGCGAACACCCACCTTGTGAAAGGAGTATGAGGTGGGGTGGGGAGGAGGATTTTTCTCCCCCATCTTAAACGAGGTGGGGTGCGAGAGAGCATAACCTTGCCCCATCTTCCCCTCCGTCCCTTGTATTAATTAAATAAATATAATAAGATTATTAATACATTTATTTTTTCCATATTATTTTGGGTTAAATTATTAGTACTAGTAGATTTTTTTTTTCCTAATAATAGTATTAGTGATTGTAATATTAGTGAAACCAAATCATGTTTATGCAATAGCATTTGTTTGAAATGACTACTTTTTGTGATGTCCTTGAATCAGTGCAAAATGCTGTTGCATGTCTGGGAAAGTTGTCTCGAATCGAGACAAACTGTGAGCTTGTTATGAAGCTTGGACCGCCTCATTAGTGTATAAGTACGTGTACTAATGATACTTGTATTAGTTTGTGAGTCTGATGTAACTAGGGCCTAATAGCTCCATTTTATGCACTTATTTCTTATCAATATAGAGTTCATTTGTGGCACTCGTGGGGAAATGGGATAGGGCGAGGTGGGAGACAAACCGGGAGCGGGAGAGATATATCATATATGACAATGGGACGGGAGGCAGGGAAAGGCTCTCCTGCCTCAAATCCGCACTGTTGCCATTCCTAAATATACTCGCGGGGAAATGGGACGGGACAGAGACTAGAGATGGAACAGGGGCAAAGGAGTTATATGACAACAAGGTAGGAGGTAGGGGAAGCTCTCCCGCTCCAAATCCAAATCCGGTTCGCTGCATCTTTAAAGGGTTATTATCACTTTATTCCCTTAACATTCGGTGTCACTGTCAATTTCTCCCTTAACGTTATCGTTTAGTCACTTTATCCTCAAGACTAACGGTCAAAATTAACGGAGTTTATTAAATTTAACGGAGTTTATTAATTAAAATAAAAAAACAAGTTTAGCCCTTAAAGTTACTATCACTTTACTCCTATAAACTATAGTTTCATTATCAATTTACCACATAGAGTTATTTTTTGGGCAATTTATCCCACCATTAAACCAATTTAGCAAGTTGAAAAACTTTAGAAGAAAGTACCCTCCTTTTTATATAATAAAAATAATAAAAAATTTAGAGTGACTCTTCTCCTCTTTAGTATCAAGAAAAAAAGTCAAAATATTAATCTTTTTCTTTTTGGCGATCTCATTAATATTAAAAAAAATAGAAAGATCAGGAGGGGAAGGGAGGGGGAGAGAGAGCTCAATTCTTTTTTTTTTAAATACAAATAAGAAAGAATTAAATACTTTTATTATTTAAAATTATTTTACTTTATTGTTTACCACCAGATTTCAATCCTAATCGCGACAACCTTAAATTAATACGATAATATTAGACTTTTTTTTTTATTTTTTTCTTTGCAAATAATGTTATGAATTAAAATGATTATATCACTATAATTTAAAGGAATAAAGTAGTAATGACAATGTAGTAATGCTATAGAATAAAAGAGTATTTTTGTCTAAAATTTTTTAACATGTTGAGTTGAATTACTTATAGAGGTGAAGTGATTAAAAGATAACAAACGTTAAGGAGTAAACTGATAATAGTGATATAATTGAATGGGATAAAGTGATAATAACCCTATCTTTTAAATAGATGTATACGAAAGTGGCCTCGCTCATACACATTCAAACCTACAAGTTGTAAGCTTTTGACTATGTGCTTTTTTCCTAAATTATAGACACTTTAGCGGAAATTCAGACACGGTTAGGTGTCAAAATTTGACTTTGTGTACCAATTGCAATGATTATTTTTTCCATTCCGAGATGATGGTTGTAAGTAATAGTAACACAAATTAGCAAATGCCCCATAAAACACACTCACTATTGATTTGACACACACACACACATAAAAAAAAAAGCAAAAAAAAGATACTAGAAAAAAAAATTAGTGTCTATTGTGAAAAGCGTGATGCGATTCAAATCACAAAAGCTCTCACTTGGATTTTGCAAATGATTCACGAAAGAAAAGGTTAGACCGCAAACAAATAATTACTATAATATTTTTTATAATTTGATATATATATATATATATATGAAATAAAAATATAATTTGAAATATAAAAAAAAAATTAAAAAAATATGTTTATGACATTATTTAAGAAAGCTATCCAAAGACATCCATTATAGTTTCTTTCAAAGGGGTAGAGACAAAATAAGCATAAGTTGTCATGCCCCCATTGCTGAACCAGAATGGCCTTATTCATTTATGGAAAAGTAATCCCATAAGATCTTCGCACATACAACTAAAGATTCACTATTTACTCCTCTCATTCAATTTCCTGAACACAGACACGCAGGCGCACCCTGCCCCTCTCTCTCTCTCTCTCTCTCTCTCCCCCCAACCCCCCTCTCTCCATCTCTCCACACCACTTTCTCTCTCTATTTATGCCACAAAATCATTCATTTATGTACTAGCTACAACTATAAATAGAGATGCTGCATCAGTACTCTGAATACTCTGTGAAAAAGCCAGTCGTGGTGTTCTGATTCTTTAAAGCGGTTCAGCTCAGAAAAGGAATTGGAACAACTTGCGAACCAAAATCTTCCAAAAAAACACACAAGTTCTTTTCTTTCTTTCTTTCTTTCTTTCGAAAAGAAAAAAAAAAAAAGAATCCTTAATCAGCGTATATCTAGGTGAAAATGACATGGGTTTTGATTGGTATAGTTGTGTCAGTGTTCTGTTTGTATAAGGTGATGAGAAAAAATAAGGAAGAGAGAGAGAAGAAAAATTGGATTCCTAGAGGAAGTTCAGGCTGGCCTCTTCTTGGCGAAACTCTCGACTTCATAGCTTGTGGTTACTCTTCTCGCCCTGTCAGCTTCATGGAGAAACGGGCGGCCCTGTAAGCCTTCTTCTTGCTTCCATAATTTTCGCATAATTTACCATGATCTTCTTTTCTTGTGACTTAATTATCATTTGCTTCTAGAGTAAGCTATTCTTTTTGCTTTGCTGCAAATTTGTATATTATTGGCACATGCAGTGTGGTTGAAATTGTTAAAAATTCGTTTTGAAGAGGATTCTTTACAATCTCCGATGATTTGCTGGAAAGGGCAACAGTTCCGAGCCAAGACTTTAAGTTTTGTATTACAAGTTTCATCATTCATGTGGTTTTCTTACTTTGGATATGTGCAGTTTAAGAAAATTTTTACATCTAGATCTTTGCGAAATAAGAATCCATTAATTTCGACTTGTGCTTGAGTATTTAGACCGCTCACTCAAAAATTTTCTTACACTTGACGGGACTATGTGAAAAAACAAATATTCCTTCTAGTTTTAGTTTCCAAACAGAAATTTTATGTTATGAGATATATATATATTTTTTTTTTCAGTTTTGTACAATCAATGAAACTGATTGTAATGAAAAGATGTCCAATTACTTCAGAATTAAAATGCGGAATTTACAAAATTTTTTTGGTAATTTAAAATTGTCTTTAAAAGGTTAGGCCAGTAGGTAACTTAAGTAACGTAGTATTTGATTTGCGATAGCCCTTCAATTCTAGAAAGAGAAAAGGAAACGAAGTAAGACAATCACCAGATTTGTATGGTACCTAATGTTAGAGGGGAGGTCTTGTTTTGTTACTTTCATAAACTAAACTACTACTGCTTTGCACGACCATTTGAAGTAATAGACTAGTTCTTTTAGGTTGTTGGATTGGATATAGCACTTGTTTTTTTTTAAATGCAGTGGAATGTAGTGGATTTGCACAAAAACCACAATTAACGAAAGAAAATCAAAAAAGAAAAAACATATTATTGTTTTGTCAATCGTAGGGGAGTTTTGAAAATCAGTTTCCATTGATTTCCAATTTTTTTTTTTTTTTTTTTTTTGGTGGTGCCGTGCCATTCTGGATCAGGAGTTCAGGACCCTGTCAATTAATGGCATATTATCCAAGTAGGAAGTAGCGTCCACCAAATAAAAATCAAATATGTATATATCCTTTACTTTCCATCTATATAGTATATATGCCTAAAATAATTCGGCAGATATATGGTAATAACAGCAGGTAAATTAGAAAATAAAGTCAATGACTCGAAAACGTCAAAAGATCCTTTACTTTCTTGTTTCCTACTCACCTTCCTTTATGTATGTGGATGTGTATAGTAATTGTCTTATTATCGCATGATTAGCACGAGAATAGACAGAGTGCGTGCTTTTATGAGTCTTTGATAAAATGGCTTCATCCATCATTATTGGTATTTGTTGGCATGTTAAAGTTACTTGTTTGTGATACTGCTATGAAATTTTCTCTAAGCTTTATGTTTTTTTTTTGATTTATTATTAATAATTTGCCGACAATTGATTTTATTCTGATACGGATATTCGACAAATGGAGTATTTCAATATATATATATATATGTATATGCAAGTGACTATACGGTTGGTTGGCTTGCGATTGCGATGATGGATGATCGATCATATCCTTTGATGTTGCATAGGTTCCACACACAACCCATATTCACGTGTGTGTTCATTGTCATGCGTTTGTAGCATTACTATATATCTATCACTCCAGCCTTTTCCATGATTGATACGGCTTGCGTTTATTAACATTCATGATTCATGCCCCCCTCTCTCCCATAAGACACAAAAAACCCAGCTCATTGTTAGGTCATCCAATCGAAGATATATAGTCCAATATTGAGGCCTTTGTTTAGCGATACATCAATCTCTCTCTCTCTCTCCATAATAATCTTTAATGCGAAAGTAGAGGGTTATATTATTGTATATACCATCTTTTACCTGTACTGCTGTACCATTGTTAGGAATAATCTCCCTTTGTCCATTTACCTTGACTAATCATCGTTGCATCGCTATCAGACTGCGTGTGTCTTGCAATTCGAGGAAATTGTCTGAAACGATGGGTAAATTGGATTAAGACATCTGCCCATCGACTGTAAGGAATTTTTTTTGGCTGGAGTCACGCTACCCTTACTGAGGTTTTTGGCTTCATTTCATGAATTGCAGAAGGAGAGAGTGATACGAGTAGCGAAAAGCTTGACGTTAAATTGTACATGCACTGGTTGTGGCAGATTTGACTGATGAAATTAATAGTGCTTGGGTG
Organism: Coffea eugenioides; assembly: GCF_003713205.1. NCBI lineage: Eukaryota > Viridiplantae > Streptophyta > Magnoliopsida > Gentianales > Rubiaceae > Coffea > Coffea eugenioides. Next base: position 2,826,425 of record NC_040041.1, read on the forward strand.
TGATGTGGAATATTTTTTTTTAAAAAATAATTACTGTAACGATTTGATTTTTTTTTTCTATGATGTGATATATATAGAATGTAAATAAAATAATTTAAACAAAAAAATAACGTATTCGTGATAGAAACCACCGGTGTGATATAAATAAAAATATATATATATATATATGACGTATCCAAACACACCGGTGTGACCAGGTACGGGAAGGTGTTCAGAACACATATCTTGGGCAAAGCCATAATCGTGTCAACAGACCCCGAGGTGAACAAGGTTGTTCTGCAGAATCAAGGGAACGCTTTCATTCCTCATTATCCAAAATCCATCTCCGAACTGCTGGGCAAGTATTCGATATTGCACATTAATGGACCTCTGCAGAAAAGGTTGCATGCGCTCATCGGAGGCTTCCTGAGGTCACCCCAGTTCAAGGCTCAAATCACTCGAGACATAGAAGAATCCGTTCGACATGTCTTCTCATCCTGGATGGAAAAACAAGACCGACGAATTTACCTCCAAGAAGAAAGCAGGAAGGTATCTTTTGTCTTTTTTTTTTGAATCCTCACTATCGCGCACAAAGACAGAGGTACCTGTTTTTTTAAACAATTATTGTACTTGAGGATGATTAAATAAACCATGGTTAATGTTTCAGATTGCATTTGAAGTCATGGTAAAAACTTTGATGAGCGTCGGCCGGGGTGAAGATTTGAATTTGTTGAGAAGGGAATTTGAAGAATACTGCAAAGGCTTGATTTCTTTGCCCATTAAACTTCCTGGAACGAGGTTGTACAAATCTTTGAAGGTACAAACACATCCTATATATGCAATTGCATGCATGCATCCATCTAATTAATATTTCCAACGGTTTAATTATCTACGTTGGAAATATATAACGCAACGCAGTATATTTGACCATTCATAGAATTTTTTTTTTTTTTTTAATAAAAAAATTAGTTGTTGAACTTAGTCATTGGTAGGGTTTGCACATGAATATTATTAGGATCCATGCAGGCTAAAGAAAGGATGTTGAAGGTGGTGAGAAGCATAATACAGCAAAGAAAGATGGCTGCTTTGGAAGAAAAACAAGGAACGAATGGGTTGCTGAATGACGTAATTGATGTATTATTGCGCGACGCATTTGAATCATCATCAGCAGCAGAGGAGGCTCAGCCACGGCTGCCGTTGGATTCGATAGGTGAGAACCTCATAGAGTTGATGATCCCCGGTGAAGAGACTGTTCCGACGGCTCTGACGCTAGCAGTCAAGTTCTTAAGTGACAGCCCCGTCGTGCTAGCCCGATTGCTGGTATGTAGCAGTACTAGATTTTTTCTTTGTACCGTGGCTGGCGGTAGCATGGATTTTTCAATTGTTTTTTCAATCGACGGATAGGATGAGGTTCTGGGTAATCCTACGGCTGGGATCAACTAGATCCACGAGCTTCTAGTGGGCCATTGGATGTCAACTTCACTTTATGATTGTCGTACAGGATTGACTTTCAAAAGTCATTTTCAATCAGACACACGAGCGCCCACACGTGGGGAGATGCTCGTCGGCCCCACCGTGGTCTGTTTGGACTTATTCTAGCCGTACGATTTGGATTGAACGGCTGTCAGCCGGTGGACCAATCTAACAACTACGTACCTTCTTTGGATTTTTTTTTCCTTTAGAAAAATTCTTAAACCATTTTTTGTGAGCATAATTTTTAATTATTTTTTTACCTTATATATTTTTTTAAACACTAAGCTCCTTTTTTTTTCCTTACTATTTTATACTATTATTTTTGTCCGTCAAGTAGTGACTTTTTTTTTTGAAAAAAAAAAAGTGGTGGCTTTTTTCACTAGCTATTTTTTTTTTTTTTGGAGGGGAGCCTTCTTTCTTTCTTTTTGGGTGTCAGCCTTCTTTCGGTCGGTGTCAGCCTTCTTTCGGTCTAGGTACCGTACTACTACAAATTTCTTTCAAGATTTCCTTCTTTCTTTCCGGGTACTACTACAAGTTTCTTACAACTAAAATATGTTTGGATAGCGAATTTTTTCAAAAAATTTTTGCTCGTATTATAAATATATTTTTCAATTCATCTTTTTACATTATCAATCATCTTTTTATTTTAGATACATCACATCACAAAAATACTATAATAATTAATCAAAATAATTTTTAGGAATAACACTCTATCAAACAAAGCCTCCTTTCCAAATTCAAATAGTGTGTACTTCTTGTAAGTTGTAACCTCTTATCACTTGGGCAGGAGGAGAACATGGAACTGAAGCGGCAAAAGGCTAAGTCGGGTGATGAATATTATTGGACTGATTATGTCTCGCTCCCATTTACCCAGAATGTAGTTGCTGAGTCGCTGTACTATGTAACCAATAGAGTCTAGACCCCCCAAAATGAAGAATGGGAACATTTCTTTTTTTAAAGAATTGCAATATTCAAGTATCTTGTTCTTTTCTTCTTTTGGTCACTTCAGGTCATCAGTGAAACTCTGCGAATGGGCAATATCGTGAATGCAGTTTGGAGGGAAGCAGTAAAAGACGTGAAAATTAAAGGTATGTAGTTCTCTTTACTTTTATGGACGTGTCATTTGCCAAAAGCAGGTTGTACAGTACCTTTTTTTTTTCCTTCACAAATTCTCGTCAGGAAAATGCTAATTTAGGCTGTGGGGTTAATTGGGTTCTTTTCCCAGGCCACTTGATACCAAGAGGATGGTGTGTCTTGACATCCTTCAGTTCACTTCACATGGACGAAGCAAACTATGAAAACCCCTATGAATTTAATCCCTGCAGATGGGAGGTATGCGTGTCTTGTCCGATTATCTGTCTTGTTACCAGTTCAATAACTTCCTCTTTACAACTTTCAATTATCAATCAGAGCATCATTTTGATGTCGCCCGTGCAAAATGTCAACATGGAGACGAAACAAAAAGATTCTTTGGTCTGGATACCATTCTAATCAACATTTTTTTTTGGGCATTGGTTGGTAGAAAACAGGAGCTTCGGTTAACAGCAACACATTTACACCATTTGGTGGTGGCCAGAGGCTGTGTCCCGGTTTAGAACTGTCGAGGCTCGAAATTGCTATTTTCCTTCATCATCTTGTTACAACATACAGGTCATTTTCTTCGTCTTCTTTCTTTTCTTTCTTTCCTTTCTTTTTTTTTTTTTAACTTCCTGTGACAAATAGATGGTTGAGACTTGAGAGAGTCACATGCGGATGCTACCCCTAAAACTTTTAGTAGTGGCACTATGGTTTCTTATTGCATTAGGTGGCTAAGGTGGTGACGGGTGAATACTGAAAGTAACGGTAGCTAACACGATCTTTCATTTTCTCCCTTGCAGATGGGTGGCCGAAGATGATGACATTACCTATTTTCCATTCGTCAGACTGAAACGGAAGCTGCCGATCACCATCACACCCCTAGTAAGAGGATAATGAAAAGAAAAAAAAAAAAGAGGGTTGGATAACCATAAACCTAAGGCAAGGGTCATCCCCCACAACCATAGGTCTTACAAGATGAGCCCATATCAATTATTACTACCTGTAGCACATCTCCCCGAGATTTTAAGCGTTTTAATCAATCTAAATTTTAGTGCAATCCTAGAGCGTTCTTTCATTGGAGTAATGATATTTATCTTTGTGACTTGTAAGACAAATGGCATATGACTTCTCTATTGTAAGTACATATCATTGAGTTTGTTCCGGGGTCACTGTCTTTCTTTTGATTGAAGAAGGGTTTTCTTCTCCCTGGGCCCTGATAGAAAACTGATTAGTTAAGCCTGCAAGTGGAGTGGGGTTATGATTTCTGACCTTTATCATCAGAGCCATCATAGCATGAAAATCTATATTTTCTTCTTTGATAAGAATGGATGAAGGTGCATGGTGGTCCTCTACCACGTCGAACATGTGCTCTGCTAGTACATCGACAGTGTCTGGTAATCGAACGACGACAATCCTGCATCTCTCCCTTTTTGTTTTGGTACGAAAAAATTTAGATGGATTCGATTCCAATTATCATCTTAGATCAGGGTATGCCTTGAAATCATAAGCCGCTTATAGAAATTTTTACAAATCGTTCACCAACATAATTCTCTTATTGATAGTAAAATTCGAACACGCCCACGTTTCGTCTTTTGCAAACATTGGTTTAATGATGTTATAGCTTTAACCTTCATCCCTGTCTACCCGATAAACAATACGTTGTAGGGCATTTACATGATTATGCTCGTGCTTTAATGCCTAGTACGGCCTAAATTGCTGGAAACTTCAAACTGTAGCTGACATGGGTTATTTTCAGCAGTTAATACAAGAGTTATTGTAGATTATTTTGGCTCAATCACTAAATCTGTCTACTTTTAATTCTGCCTTTTAGATCTAAGATTTGTATGCGGACTGATTGGAACAAGTATAGGTCAATGTAGGCCAAGAAATTCCAGCTGAATTGTAGACAGCCCGCAACTGCTAGCTGAAACGGGATGATCATGTCATTGAAATTGCAGACCATCTACTAATTCTTCAACCAACCACACATTACAATAATTCATTTGTGTTAGTACAAGGTTCGAAGATGAAATACCAATCCGATTTAGTATCGTTTTTCTTTCTGTGAGTAATTAGTGAGATTATGATGTTACTTGCATTGTACATTTTTGTGGGTGGCAACTTACAAACATAATAACTTGACTCCTTCCCTTTAACTGAAAACAGTACATTATTTGATGTTCATGCCAACCGATCTCCATTAACCATGTTGATTTCCAGTGTCATAGCCGAGTTAAAGTCAAAGGTGTTCCTTCCTTTCCCCTCTTTGTTCCTCTTTCCCTACGGTGCCTCAAGTCTCAAATCAGGGCAAAGCATTCCACGGCTCCATAATATCCCCCTTTTCGTTTAGATGCCAATACCATGTATGCAAGCACTATTATCCAATTCAAATTACACTAGCACCCCTTGTAATGCATATGTGCACATGCACATTACCTATAACTCCTGATGGGGGAATTCAAGCACATCGTTGCAAAAGTAGACCATGAATAAGCTTTTAACTCAATGCGTTTCACCGCACTGAATCCCAGCTCAATTCTTTACCTAGGCATAATAGAAGCTATCTTCCAATAATCTAAAAATTCAACAATGTAACGGCAATGGGATCTCAATAAAATGGTCAGCTCTTTATAGCAACATAATTTGAAAACTTCAGTAATCCACTTGAGCTCACTAGGATTGCCTACAAGGATGGATGGGGCAAGCTTGAAAAGGAATGGTCCAAAGTTTTACTATGCCATAGCAGTGGGGTATATCGAGAATTTGAGTATGAAGTTTACAATCCTGTGCAAGAGAAGCTAATAACTATTCCATTTATATGTGATATTATAAGATTCACATTTTTTAGGGAATAAGAAATTTCCATTAACAAGGAGGCAACATATGTTTACTGCATTTTTTAGGGAACAACAATTTATAAAATGACGAAGACAATAGATTTTTACAGAATTTTTTAATACACTTGCAGGAAGATCACTGGAGATGACGAGCAACATGCTCTTTGAATTATGAATAAGAGCTTGTACTAGCTGTTGAAAATCCAAAACAAGGGTAAAAAGAAAGAAAAGGACAACAGATGTCAAAATAAAGGAGTCATGAACCACAACTAGAGTAGGTAGTATGTAAAGTAAAGCTTACACTGATAAAAGCAATTTCAACTTTTATCTTCTTCCCGGCACAAAAACTACAAAATGCTAGAATTGCAACCAAAAAATGTCAAGCCATTGCTGCCTTCTTCTCTTCCTCAATCTGCTGAAGCTCTACCAACCTTTGTGCCCATGCTCTTTCCCTTGCTACTGCAGCCATTTTCCGCTCCACCCTCTTTATCATTTTCTTTCTTTTGGCCTCTTGTAACTGAGCTTTACGCTTCTTCTTTTCAGCCTGTCCATGATTAAGAATATCATAAAAGGGAAACGCAAATGTCAACAAGTAGTATGCCTTAGCCAGTACAGTAAGTTATTTTTTCTAAGTAATAAATAAAAAATTCAGTGAAAACCACAAAAGTTTTGGCAGAATCTCAAAATAGCCAAACCTGATAAAATTTACAACATTAAGACAGATTATAGAACAGAAAAGAGAAGAACCATTTCAAATGACAACAGTGCATTAGATCACTAGTGAGATTATAAGGCCTAAAGATGTCAGCAAGCTCCACCAGCTAACTATAGAATTTCGTGAAGCAGCAAATTTTCACTGTCATCAATCAAAAGCCAGCTTTAATCACCAGATCCTATTTGTAACCCACTCGAGAGCAAAGAGATCAAGATAGTTTGTTGCGCCATAAACTTGTTCAAGAGAAACAGTTTAACAAGGCATTTCTCTTGAATTTGTTCTTTCCCATCTATTTTCCCAATCCAGAATAATTTAATCAGGTTACCTTGATGAACATCACGAAAATGTTCACACATTGTCATCATAATTAAATACATTATTTTACACAGACATTGCATTTTACAAGTTCAATATCGGATTTCAGTTAATCCGTACTCCTAGTTAGGCCAGAATATAAAATAGTCACCCACAAAAAGATCAGATTTGGTTAGAAGATTGAACGCAGAAAACCATATATCAAGCAGATTAACAAACTTAATTGAGCTCCAAAAAAAAAAAAGTTACTGATTACCAAGAAAATGAAGCTTAAGACTTTACCAGTATGAACGCACGGTGCAGCTTAATCCGCTTTTTCTCATTTCTTCGCTTCACACTTCCTTCATTGGGTTGTTTTGCAGCTATTGGCTCTCCAGGTACATATTTCACCCAAGCATAAGGCCCTAATATCCGCAAATAAAATTCACCCAAAAAGCATCAAAATTTCAGTTAGCTTTTAAATTACAAGGTGTACATTTTCTTATCCCCAAAATACCACCAATTTGTAATTAAAATTTGAAACTAAAACTTAAACCCTAAACCCTAAACCCTAGGAATGGGGAAGATGAAAATGGGACCTGGGGGTTTTAATTGAGCTCTTTTACGACGAGGCTTGTCACTGGGGCGTCGTTTGGGGTATCGGGTGTCCGTTAAGCTGTGGAAAGCGGAAGATGAAGGATTGAATGGAAGATTCCGGTGGAAGGGGCCCAAGTGGTGGCGGAAATGGAGCTCAGATGCCGGAAAGGGAGAGAAGATGGCCGCGATTCGTTGGGGAGCAAGAGCAAAGGTTGTACGGGTTGACAAGAGAGTCCGCGATACGGGTCGAATTATGGATCGTAGGGCTCCGAGACCCATGATTTTACGCCTGAGCTGAGTGACGTTTTAAGGTTGGTGCTGTTCTCTGTGGCAAATTTGTCTGCTACCTTGCTTCTTTAGTTTGCGGGAGAGCCAGCAGAAAACGACGTCGTTAAGATGCTCTTAGAAGGTTACGACTTAAGAAACATAAATGACAATATAAATAAAAGGGATAATTGCAGAAACCTCCCCTGAGGTTTCTAACATTTGCACTGACCTCCCCTGTAGTTTGAAAAATTACACTGACTTCCCCTGAGGTTACTAATCCATTGCAAATTCAGTCCAAACGATTAAAATATTGTTTTAGGGAGTGAAATTAGAATTTTTTACCAAATTTGTCATTTGTACTTCATGTCCAATGAATGACAAAATATTACAAATTAATTAACAATGAATAAATTTTAAGAGTATAGTTTATAGGCAAATACGCATTATCTATTTAAAGTACTGGCTTTTTATGGGTATTTTACTTTCAAACATTTAATTTAATACAAATACTTACGCTCAAATACATATTTGTATTTACTTTCATATATTTAATTTTTGTTAAATACAAAAACTACCAATCTCTCTTCCGTAAAAATATTAATATAACACTTTTTCAATTTTAGTTACAAACATTTATGTATTTAACATAAATTAAATGATTCAGAATAAAATACCCATAAAGAGCCAATACTTTACTCATGTAATGGAAGAAAACCATAAAGAATTAATACTTTATGGGCCATTTCTTTTTTTTAAAAATATTTAATTTACGTTAAATAAATAACCTACCGATTTCCTTTTTGCAAGAATATTACTGTAACACTTTTTGAATTTTACTTACAAACATTGATATATTTATCATAAATTAAATGTTTGAAAGTAAAATATCCGTAAAAAGCTAATACTTTAAATGAGTAATGCGTGTTTGACTATAAAGAGCCGGTAACTATTTAAAGTACCGATTCTTTAAGGGTATTTTACTTTCAAACATTTAATTTAATACAAATATTTACGCTCAAATACAGATTTGTATTTACTTTCAAATATTAATTTTTATTAAATACAAAACCTACCAATCTCTCTTCCGTAAAAATACTAATATAACACTTTTTCAATTTTAGTTACAAATATTTATGTATTTAACATAAATTAAATGATTCAGAATAAAATGCACATAAAGACCGAATACTTTACTCGTGTAATGGATGAAAGCCATAAAAAATTAATACTTTATGGGCCATTTATTTTTTTGAAAAAATATTTAATTTATATTAAATGAATAACCTATCGATTTCCTTTTTGCAAGAATATTACTATAACAATTTTTGAATTTTACTTACAAATATTGATATATTTATTATAAATTAAATATTTAAAAGTAAAATACCGGTAAAGAGCCGGTACTTTAAATGAGTAATGCGTGTTTGCCCATAAATTATACTTCTTGAAGTTTATTAATTGTTAATTGATTTATAGTACTTTGTCATTCATTGGATATGTAGCACAAAGGGCAAATCTGATATAAAATTCTAATTTCACTCCCTAAAATAATATTTTAATCGTTTGGACTAAATTTGCAAAGGATTAGTAACCTCAGGGGAGGTCAATGCAAATGTCAGAAACCTCAGGAGAGGTTTCTGCAATTATCCCTAAATAAAATAGTTAGGATAGGAGCTTAGTTGAAATATTACTTGGAATAATTACGGTTATACTTTGTAAATTGTCATATATGAGAGGTAAAATGGTGCATTGAGAAATTATTTGTAATGCAAGTAAATAATATTTTGACACATAAGTGATAAGTTTCGTACTATAAATGGCCTCACAAACCGAATTTTTACCTTTAAGGATTAACACATACTAAGACATAGGGTAAGGGCTCGATTATAGCTCTATGTTTTGCAAGATCCAGATTAATTTTTGCTCCTCAAAGCCTAGTCAGGATGCTATTCAATGTTTGTTGCTGCTTGAAAAGAGAATATTAAAACCTGTCCACCACGACTGCATGCCATGTTTATCCTGTGGAACTTTCGTATGGTATCAAAACCCTGGGATCCAAAGTACTCAATGACATGTAGAACTTGGATGTCAACCGCAGCACAAGTAGTTTAACGAAAGGAGTTCAGATCCATCATGGGTACTTAAAACAATATAGTAGTTCAAGTTCAGACGCCAACTATAAGGAGTGAAATTTTTTTTTGAAAAAAAAGGGTCAGCAGTGATTATCACAGCCCTCTGCTCCAACTTAGTTTGGAGTCAACTCGTATTTAATAAAAGTCGTTATCAATTTTTCATAGTATTTTGCATTGTTTGTATCCTTGACCTCTGCTTGATCATGAAAATGTATACCAGCTTGATTAAACACGGAGAGCAAATGCAGCAATTCCTCGTTTGATAGCTTTGAAGGCCTCTTGCTCTCCACTCCTCCGGATCTAATGATTTCCACGACTTTCTCTTTAAACGAGCTCATCCCTTTCTTCGAGCCCATTTTCATATTCGTCTCCATTTCATTTTTGTCATCTTCATGTTCATCTTCACTTTCAGCATTCAGCTCAACTTCCTTTTCATCATCACCATGACTCTCATAATCTTGGAAACTCGCATCAGTTTGTGACAACTTCATCAGCTCCATCAACTTCCTCTTCTTCTTAAATATCGCACCGAGTGTCTTATTTTTCTTGCTAAAGCACATCCGTGTAAACGCCCACCATTCCATCAAATCAACACTTGGAACGTCCTCTTTAGGCCAGATCTTGATCACCGAAGAATCAATCTTAGGAACGGGCAAAAAGTCCCTCTTGCTTACATCCATAACAAACTCCACGTCTGCCACCAGCTTCACATTCGCCGCTAACCGGTTATACTCTGGTTCACCAGGATCGGCTAACAGCCTCCTAGCAAACTCTTTCTGAAGTAAAAGTGTTGCACTCCTGAACTTACTCCCACCAAACACGAACTTCGCTACCAAACGCGAGGATATCCCATAGGGAATATTAGCTACCACGAGATCAAATTGTGGAAAATCAACCTTCAGTGCGTCATCACATATTACCTAAACAGAAAAAAGCATGAAATCAGCTAAAAAAAAACTCCTCTGAAGCATTACATCAAACAGCTGATCATTGTATCTCACAGTCAACCGGTCTTCAAATCCTCGCTCAGCGACTTTCTTGTGAAGGATTTCGACCATGCGCTTGTCGATTTCGATAGCATTAACTTTCTCCGCAACTTCAAGCAGCTTCAAAGTCAGATTTCCGGTGCCGGGTCCGATTTCTAAAACGGTGTCATTGGGTTTTATATTGGATTTCCTGACAATAGTATCGAGGACTCGCGGGTTAGTGAGAAGATGTTGTCCCCGGCTTTTGAATAGCTGTAAATGTTTCTCTGAAACTTTAACGTCGCTTCCGAGATTGTTACCGTAGTCATCCTCGTCATCTTCTTTGTCCGAGTCTCTGATGTTGAAACGACGGCTTGATTTCGAGCGAATTTGTTGGATGAGAAAGCTTCTCCTGATTATAACTGCAGAAAATTTGCTAGGAAGGGACTTGCAACGGTGAAGCATTTCAGGGATAGTTTTCCCCCGATTACTCGATGGGTTCTTTTTTTTTTTTTCCCCAGATTTGACCGTTTAAGTTGGAAAAGCGGGCGGGGGTGGCGGGTGGAGGACGAGTTGGCGGGGAAGATGCAAAGGCTTTCGCATTTTATCTTTCGTTTGTGAGATGGGCCAATAAAACTGATGCAGATAAGCCCAATAGACCGGAGAATTGTTGACATCATTCAGCATAAGTTGGGGGACCTTTAATTCTTGGACAGGTTAATGGGCCATCAGTCCAAAGACTCTTAATGCGTGTTTGTAAATTCTTCACTTTGTTCTTTAGCTTGATAATCTCTCTCTCTCTCTCTCCTTTTTTTTCGGAAGTAAGTGAGAGATATTGGATCCGGAACTTTTTACTTACAATCTTTCTCACCTTATCATCCAATTCAACCCTCCTCCGACTTAATAATCTTGATTTTCAAAGAAACTATGAGCTAAACCCCATGGACTGAAACATTAGGCACATTTGTAATGGTAGGAGAATAATAAGAACATTTTTCGAGTTCAAACTTGAGCATTGGCATAGCTCAAACGCACATACAACTTGAGCTTGCCAAAAAAAAACACACACACACACACATGTAAAAGGATACATGAATCTAATTCGAAATTAGATGTTAGATAAACTTAAGTGCTATAGAAGCGGACTTCTTCCGCTGGCACTCCACAAAACGAATAACGCTAGCCTAGCTTGACTTGGAATAGTCTCCCCGTTAAAAGTGACTTACTAAAACAAAACAAATAATCTTGTGAAGCACTGTGGTATTAGCCTAGTAATAGATCTTGGCAAATATCATAGAAAATCTGAGAAAGCCTTTGATTTAGGAGGTTGCTTGCTTGCTTGATATGCAGATAACTTCGATACCTGCTGTCGGTGGCACAATAGGGTCTGGATCTCCATCACTACTGATTTTGGTTGGTAGAGAAATGCTGGCCCAGCTTTTATCTTATCAATGGTCCCAGGAGGCCATGATATAAGGTTTTGACAATGAAAAGCATTCAAGGGTTCGTGCATTGGTCCAAATATTGCTCTCTCTCTTTTGAAGCAAACTAGGAAACTCGAACACTTGTCATCTAAAGAGAAGTAAGAAAATGAACCATTTCATCAGGTATAGAATCTCCTTTCGGGTTTCCCATTTCCCCATGTAAGCCTTGGAGTCTCTTCTAAACAAAACTAAAAATATATAAAGGAAAGGTATTAACCATTTGTTTAGATTTAGCCGTTGGGTGACACTGTATGAGGATCATGAAGGATTGAGACACTCTACTGTGGTCTTTCTTGGGTTGGCTTTTCATTGACATGAGATATCATTAAGCTGAACCTAATTAAGATGGTTGTTCAGCTGTACATGTACAAGTGGGGCACATAAACTCGCCTCAATTATGTTTTGCTTCACAATCATGTTGTCTAAGATTTCAATTTCACACAGTAGCCCATCAATCCGATTGAAGAAGGATCTTAGGAAAATTGGTGCATTTCCAATGAATGAGTTTTTTTTTTCTTCTTTTTTCCCCCCGAGAAATAGTGACAAGGAAGAAGCTCCGAGCCTCAGCAGTGGAAGCAAAATTTGGGGCCAATACAAGTTGGCTTACTTGGTAAGGACAGATCATTTTTTCACAAAAGATCGTGTGTTCCAATCTCACTACTATCGATGTAAAAACTGTATTGGTGGGCGATCTGTAAATAAAGCAAATTTTGGGATGGAGGGGGGAAGTTTCATATGGTGAGTATGATGATCGCAAAAGGGAAAAATTTATTAGTGCTATGGCGATACAGCCAACTTGGTCAGTTCATTTCGAATTTGATAAAAATAATAATGCTCAGGGCTTTGTTTTGAGATTCTCGAATCTCGATTATTGTAAAAGTAAATGAATAAGTAATACCAGGGGCAAAAGTTGAGACGGGTCCCTCCAAAAGTGTAGGAGACCGTCAAGGAAGCAATCACTTTGTAAGGAAACACAAATCTAAAACAGGAATGCGAGGTAATGAATGTGCCTTGAGAACGAAGGCAAGGCAAAAATAAATTGACAGTCTCCTAAGGAATCTAGTGCCTTTGGGGTCTGTTTGTTTATTCTGCTTAGCACTCAGCTGTTAATGTTTATCTGTACCATACCCCGGAAACGCTGCACATAGAACTTCAATGTTGTTGTCTTTTTAAGCAGGCTCAACGGGCTCCATATGCTTCTTTGTATCATAGCCCAGTTTCGCTGATTTTCTACACATCTATGTTATTGATTGATATATCATCGCATGCTACTTTTGCAATGGGGCATTTTCTGGGGGATGAAAATTAACCAGCTACAAAAAAGAGAACATAAATTAAGGCCATTTCGCTTAGGATACTTTTTATCTAATCCAGTTAAGTGAAGCCGAATCATGGAACGTAGATTAGGACCTTAGTTATGTTCGTATAACTTCATCCTCTCCCAACCAAAATGAGTAATCAAAATGAACATTGGAAACATGTAAAGATTATCCCCCCTCACCCCCCCCCAAAAAAATTAAAAAAGGAGAGTGAACTCACGCTCCAAGTCAGAGCGTCAATATGTTTATACCTCGGAAGGAATATTACCCATGTTAAAAAAAGAGAGAATTCCAGCAGTAACAGTAACAGAAGAAAAACGATTTTGTCCGCTTTTACCACCACCGACGCTTAACGGAACCGGTATCTCGAGGGGGAAAAAGCTAAAGAATACAACAACGGTCAGAAACGGCACACAACGTTGACGACAGGGGTTAATTCTTGGCGGCAATTATGTACGGCACATGCCCCAGGTCTTTAGTTTTTCAGTGGTCCCCACTACACTACCACCATCCCTCTTTAATCTTCTTTAGACCTTAGACGACATCCTTCATCATCCTAACAAAAGATCCCACATCCCACAAAAAAAAAATCTCGTAGACTCATTCTCCGGTTGACAGCCAATTTTATATTGACTCATATAGACACTGATGAATTCCTTCTCCAAATTTACACATTATGCAGCAGACGAGTGAAAAATTAACATAGCAGTGCATGTGTTTTGATTCTTTTGAACAATGAATATTTTCCCCAACCCCAAAAAAAAAAAAAAGAAGGATGAAGTTTGAGCAAGTTGGTGAGGAATTAATTTTTAACTACTTGTAAATTTTTTAGCATTTGATATGATTTGATATGTTTAAAAAGCTTATGTTCTTCTACATCATCATACGACTTAAAACAAAAATTACTAAAAAGCAACATATATCATGTTACGTAGTCATGGTGGACTGGACAATACTTTGATGAATTGTTTGTATGCGCTGTACCATGCAAGAAAGTGAATCGTACCTCATTAGCAGCTACTATTACTGTGGAGTTCACTTAATTATGTTTCCTTTTTCTCCCATCTGCAAATTTTGGACATGATTTTCTGGAATACATAAAAAAGTGTCATAGAACAACGAGAAGATGGATTTTCAGAACCTTTTCTTTTTCTTGGTAATGTTCGATCAATAACTTGATTGCCTTCGCTGCCAGTGGTTTTCATACAACTCAACAAAATTCTAAACTAGGGGACACATCGTCTCTCAAAGAAAATGACCCCGGCCCTTAGGTAATGACGCGTTAGGCTTCATGTTTCTTTTGAAAGCAAGATTCTTGAATTTCCTTTAAAAGTTGGCCAGATCCATCTCAGACAGGACAAGGACACGGAGTAATAATATGAGTTAGCCTTACCTACTCCATTTGGCTGCCAAATGCTTCTCCTTGTTTGTCCACACAATCTCTCTCTACCATTTGACATTTCTTGTACATGTGCCGTACAAAGCCATTGTACGTACAATGGCACTTTCAAAGCAATAATCTGTTTATTTTTCCAAAGTAAAAGCAAGAGGGATTTGGAATCTGCACTGAAAGAGTCCCTCACCCTTCCCTCCCGGCCACAAAAAAAGAAAAAAAAGAAAAGAGAGAGAAGAAGTAATTATAAAAATTTCCAAAGCACAAGAATAGCGTAGAAGAGAAAACAATAAAGGATTCGTCAGTGGCATGGTGATGAGATTGGATAAGGGGCCAGACAGAATGCAGCAATTGTTGTATTGCTTGGACCATGGTGCTTTGTTTAAATTTTTGTTTTTTTGGAAAGATTGGACCATTTGTGTTGTGTTGTTAATTAGGCGGAAGTTGCGTAAGAAAGACATTAGCACATGCTACTTTACAAGTCCATAAATGCAATCATGCAAATGAAACTTGTCCCATGCATGCAAAAAACCATTATAATGTAGTATAAAGAAACCACAATCAATGCTTTCTAGAATGTGGGGGGGGAGGGGGGGTACCGACCCGCTGAAAAGGTTTAACCACAATGAATGGTCTCTGACTAGTTTTAGCTTTCTTTGGTAGAAGATCTCTGATTGATTAGTTGAAATCCAATAATGAACATTAAGAATGATGAGTGGAACCTGCCCTATACAGATTCCGTCTATTAATATGTACTGATTTTTCTTCAAGAAAGCTAGTAGTGCAAAATTGCCATTACAGGAGGACTGATGGCTGAAAGAGAACTCATAAATTAAAATGAACCAAATCGTACCAATAACTCTTTTTTTTTTTTTTTCGAGTCTGGAAGGATATTCTGAAATCACCCAAACTAATTCCTCCAGGTTGGGCAGAGTTTCGCCGCAAAAATGCCCAACAACGATAGCACGTGGGGTCAAACTTGGGACCTTACTGTAACTATAGACGATCAGTCCCAACCGAATTATCCATGAGGCTAAATCGTACCTATAACTTGATTGAATTTAAAATTCCTTATTGCAAGAAATGCGATGAAGGTTTCCGCTATCAACCATTACAATTTTCACACACACACACAACGAACGAATTAATTTGGCCTGTGATCAGAAACTAATGGCTAGCAATATTGATCATATTATTAGTCCCATGCCGATTGAATATATAGGCCATAAGTGTAATACTTATATGTATGCACCAAAATATACAAAAGGAACTCTTTCTTGAGACTAAATTGTAGGGCCTCTCCCATACCCCAATTGCCATATGCAAGCGGGCCAAACATGAGTTCATAATGTCATTGTAACTACCTGACTTTTAACTTAGTTCCTCCTACGGGGAAAAAGGAGTTAGTTACTATAACCTTATAGCAGTGCACTTTCAGTTAATGAGACAGGATGATGGAGACACCTGAATCATCTACTGCCATTGCAGGCAGGTCAATGTGTGTTGTAGCGCAGGCCAAGGGACAATGGTTATGATTTCGAAGCCAAGCCTTCATTACTCTGATCATTATCTAATTTATATTCATTCAGACGGCATAAACATCGGAGAAACACGAATAACTGTTGCCGTTTAGATTAAATCTAGTAGTTTATGGGTTCACCTGAATTTAATTCCAAGCTGGTCAAGACATGAATCTCCAAACAACATATTATTGTGTGTGTGTGTGTGTGTTTTTTTTTTTTTTTTGGGTTTGCCGTTAATTTAGGCCTAGTTGAGAGCTCACAATACCTGTGAATTTTGCTCAATTCACTGGGACTTGGTTTTTTAGTGATCCTTACTCTAGTATTTTATTTTTTTTCTTGGGTGGTTTTTGACCTGTAACTCGGTCAAACCCCTTCAGCTCCCAAGCACAAGCACAACATATTATTGTGTGTGGGAGAGGCTAAGTGCATAAATACTGGAAAAAATGCGGTGGTGTTTTATCATTTATGTTTATGGTGGCTTACAAGTAGGATTGCAGGAGTTGGTGGAGAAACAGATGCAGCAAGTCACGGCGAGGGGCAAAAGAGGAGAGGATCACAGGACCCATATTCTCAGCGTTCCCGCTTCCCATTTTAGGGCATATGTCCGTTTTGATTAATCACCAACCTTCCGTCCATCGCGCCGTTGAAAGCTTAGAAAAGCGTAAGAATGAAATGTGCCCCCCCCCCCCCCCCCCCAAAAAAAAATGAAGGAACCAACCTAGTTTACTACTCCTATTGCTTTGAACCCAAAAAAGCGCTTTTTTTTTTTTTTGTGGGCACAAGCAAAAAAGTGTTAACTACGGTCTAAAGCAGGAGCACCATAAAGAACTGCACTGCGTCACCAGCTGGCGGCATCGGGCATCCCGTGCTAAAATTAATGTCCTTATTGACTGTTGCTCAGAAGATTTAGGGTACATTATTGTTTATGTCATATTATGTCGTTAAAAATTGGTAAAGAAGACCATGGTCCCTCCAAATTACTAATTCACTGATGTTCTTTTGACCGTGGACTACTATCTAGTCTCTACTAGGTACCCAGCTCAATTTTGCTACGCATGCATTTTTTGGGCATATTTTGCTCGAAATGCTACTATAAAATAATGAATTACTCGTACATTCCTTTAATTTCCAGAAGTATATTTGCAAATTGCAATATTTGGTACTACTATAACTTAGTCGTTGCACAAGCATCACGAGGAAATCACAGAAAACGCAACATGAAACTTTGCACGTTAAGTACTATTGTTGTTATGTTACTTTTAATTGATGTGAATAAAATGCACTAAGGAGAAGAGAAAGTGGCTGGTTTAGTCATTAGTGCTTTGGCATTGGAAGCAAATAGTCACTTATCTTCGTTGTCATTTACCATCCGTCACATATCTGTATTCATCTATAACATACCTAAATTTATAGGAAGAATTTGGTATTATTGCGCTAAGTCTCTTAACGAGTGTGGTATACGTTAGAAAAACTCTATAATAAAAGTAAAATAATCGCACCCTATTCTAAAATGAAAAAAAATCTATACAATATGTAAAGGGAGATGAGGTATTTTGGTATAAATAAAAATCTATAACTTTATATACTTACTAAACTACTCTTGATAATTATCCACTATCAATATGACTTTTTACCAATTATGTATTTTTTCTTTCTCTATTTTCAACTTATTTAGTGAATGTTAATTTTTATTAACAACTATCTATTATGATTATGAATTACTATTAAATAACTATTTTTAAAAATTTTTTTTATCAGGCTATATTTGTGAGACATGTTAGGTACTCACGAGTTTTTAATCAATCTTCTAAACATGACGTTTTCTGCATATATGAGGGTGCCCAATACTCTTCTAATCTGGTCAAACAATGCAGATCGAGTACACTATCTTTTGGAGCAAATCCGATCTGATCGGATCCCACGAATTTTTGGATCAACGCCCATCCCTAAGGGACAGAAGTGACTAGCCCGTGATCACCAAAAATTAGGGATGTACGCGAGTCGAGTCATAATCGAGTAGCTCGCGAGTAGCTCGGTCAACGGCTTGGCTTGAACTCGGGTTGACCGAGTTCGAGCCGAGTCTCGAGCTACTCGATTGTCATTCGAGTCGAGTTTCGAGCCAATATTTTGAGACTCGAGGCTTATCGAGTTACTCGTCAAGCCGGAGGTATTTAAATAATATATTTATAATTTAAATAATATATATGTATTATAATTATAAAATGATCATTATGGGTATAAGTTTTACGGAATTTACAATAAGCTCTTCTTTATAATAAAATTTCATAATGGCAAAAAAGTAATAACATAATTGTAAAAAGATCTAAAAAGAAAAAATGTCTAAAAAAGGGAAGAAAAAACGAAAGTGTGTCAAAAAACTTGATTAGGCTCGACTTGATAAGGCTTGACTAAAGGTCGAGTCTTATCGAGTCGAGTCTCGAGGTTAAAGCGAGTTTCTCGAGTCAAGTTTCGAGTATCGATTTTTTGTACTCGGTCGAGCTCGAGTCGAACTCGAGTCTAGGTATATATGAGTCGAGTCGAACTCGAGTATAGCAATACTCGAGCTTGACTTGGCTCAATTACATCCCTGCCAAAAATGCAGTAGCCAAAGAAGAAATTGACGAAAAACCGCCAATAATGGGCATACGGGATGGGCAAAATTGGCCTCCCATTCGTGACAGCCAATCTATGGCACCACTTACTAGTCTATTTACTGCTGCTACTAAGTACTGATTAGCTGGTAGCTGCAAATGTCGTTGGGAAGGATAAAGAAAGGTGTTACTATGAAATACTCCCAAGCATCCATGGGAAAAGAAAAGGACAATGGCTACAGAGAAGAGATAGATACCAGAGAGGAGAGCGTGAAAGGGGTGAATAAAATATGATTTGAGGTTGAGGCACGTCACATGGAAACGGGAAGCTGTAGGCCCCACCAGTGCTTTTAGCCCCAAAAGCACTTCCATTAATCCTAATTGCGATTTGCGACTGCCACCCCCTTCCGGACAGAAACTCTTAAACGACCTGTACTGTACGAGGCTTCCTCCAATCTCCACCTACCTTCCCATCTCCAGTTTTTTTTTTCAGAGTTTAGGAAGGAGATTAAACTTTAATTATGTCAAAATCTACACGTTTGTAATCTTGCAATTTGCCAATTTCACTCTGTGTCGGCGGATGCCTACCGCCTAAAGCAAAGTTTTGTGCTGCCCAACCGGGATTTGACAAAGAGGATGTGAGATTAACGTTAGGTGTAACCCTCTACTGTCATGCCACGTGGCATTAACCATTGGGTCATCACTAATCATTGCGTTTACCCTTTGGCCTTTTGGTATCTTCTCCTAAGTTATTCTAAGCTTCGTCGGTATATAGTCCCATTCCAGATTCTTTAGTCATGTTTATGTTCAGAGCACACTCCCAACCTGATAAGAAAACAATGAAAGAATTAAGAATCGAGAATCACCAAGAAGTATATTAAATGTGACCAACTAAAAAAAATATCACATCATTTCATGTTAAAAGAAACGACTCACCAAATTTATTTAAGAAAGAAAATACAGGTAATAAAACTAATTGTATGGCCACTTTAAATAAGGACATTGTAAACCTGTTGGCACTTTATTTTTTGAGTTAGATTTTTGTTTTGATGCCAAAAGACCCTTAATGGAAAAAGTGAATTGAATCAAATTGAAAATTTTGAAAGAAACAGTCGCTGCAAATTAATGACGCTTAGCAATCCAAGCAAAGCGATTTAAAAAGTGTAACGAGGTTAAAAACAGAAATGCAACAAAGGCGGTGGTGATTCTCAAGTAACCACGAGTGCAGCGTTGACCAATTTCAGTAACAGCTAAGAAATGGAAAAGCAGAAAAGTAGTACCATATTACCAGTAGATTTGCTTACGGGGACATGATGGTGGTGGCGTCTGCAAAGTACTACAGTGAGAGTCCCATGTGACTTATGATCTTCTACCCTAAACCAACATTACATAAATTTCGCCTTGGAGAAAAGAATAAACCCACCTTGGTACACTAGATTGTCCTAGTGATTAACGACCACCCCTACAAACCTGGAATCTTAATTAACGCGTAAACAACACTCTCCTCCTCCAAACATGCCATATAATCTACTCTTTACTTGCTTGGAAACACACTGCCAAAAGCTTCTTAAATTTCGTCATTACCATGTTAAAATACTAATGTCCTGTCCTTTTTTTCCTGTTTGTCAGCCTCCTTTTCCAACTTTTGATTTCTATTTATTTTTTCTTTGGCACTATTGAGCTCAGAATCACGCACCGATGACTCTCTCGACAGCTGTGGAGTTACAACCACCGGCTTTGGCTGTAGGCACCATCAAGCTTTTAAGATTTGCTCACACCAATTGCCACGTTAAAGTACGAATTTGCTTCAAAAAATTCAGGTGAATGTGTAGTGCACCCGTTTAATTTGATGGTGGTTCAATCTTCTCTGGATTATTCCTGGACGTCCTTAGATTTACCCTCTCCCCTAGCGTATGATAGATTAGCATGTACTACAATTGTCGTCTTCGAAAAAAAAAGAAAAAAGAAGACAGCTGTGGAGTTACAACTGTGAAACAGAAACATCTATAAATATTCACATAAGACAGCATTATTCTAAATTGCTGATACTCAGTCTGAAAGTTCAGTGCAGACAGTGGTGTTGTCCAAACTAGAAAAATGGGTACTTTAGCTGCTGACCCTTTTTCCCACTGAGACCAACACCACCTTGACCACACACAGTCACACACTATCCGCTCTCTCTGAACTTCTTGGCCTTGGAATTCTCAATTCTTTCGCTGTACATTTAAATTTCCCTCCACCCTGAAAAATATATGCGCTGATTTAAGTACAGAAGCCAAGTGAAAGATTCGATCTTGGAGGTTCAATGATGGAGACGAACAAATTCGCCAAGTGGGTTTTGGTGCTTTGCATGGTGGTGGTTCTAGGTGCTGAGTTTGTCCAGTCCAGTGTGAGTTATGACAGGAAAGCCATCGTCATCAATGGGCAAAGAAGAATTCTTATCTCTGGTTCTATACATTATCCCAGAAGCACTCCTGAGGTACTTAATTTTATAAACTTTGTGTTTCTTGAAATTTTTTTGTCAACGGATGCTGATTTTGGCTGTTGTAACGTTTGTAGATGTGGGAGGATCTGATAAACAAAGCTAAAGATGGAGGCTTGGATGTAATTGAAACTTACGTCTTTTGGAATGTTCACGAGCCTTCTTCTGGCAATGTAGGCTGTTTTCTCAGTCTGTCTTCTATTGTTTGCTCAATTTGCTGTGCTTTTTTAACGTGTAGTGTCATGTATAATTTTCAGTATAACTTTGAAGGTAGATACGATTTGGTGAGGTTCATAAAGACCATCCAGAAAGCAGGGCTTTATGCTCATCTTCGCATTGGCCCATACGTTTGTGCAGAATGGAATTTCGGGTACCGTTTTCAAAATTTTCTCTGATCTCTATTTAAATCCATAGACATACAAGCATTCACATAATTTTTTTGCATCTAAAGGGGTTTTTAGCACTACAATCTCAACACATTCATTCTACTTTGCATGCAGAGGATTTCCAGTTTGGCTGAAGTATGTCCCAGGCATTAGCTTCAGAACAGATAATGAGCCTTTCAAGGTCTAATTCAATAGCATTTCCGTTTAATTTCCCTGCTTTTCCGCATTTTCCCCCTTTTCATATAAGTAGTTGGAGTCCCAGTTTACACCTACACTTAACAGAATCACTTATAACCGATCTGCTTGTGTTGCTACTAAACACAAATTTATGGAGTAGTTGTATTAACGAAGTATGAGTTTGCTGTTTTTCATGTAAACCTAGTTAAGTTCATGGTTTTGACAGATGTACATGCAACGGTTTACCGAGAAAATTGTCAGACTGATGAAGAGTGAAAATCTGTTTGAGAGCCAGGGTGGCCCTATCATACTCTCTCAGGTAATCCTTATAAGGTCTCCAGCATTGCAATTTTTTTTTTTGGGGATTTATACGCTTACCATGTCTGACCTTTATGTTTGGGTATATTATTTATCTATAGTTAATGGTCTTGCTGGTAATACTAATTTTAGTGAATTTCTTATTTTTGCAGATTGAGAATGAATATGGCCCCCAAGTTAAAGTACTTGGTGCTCCTGCTCATCAGTATATGACTTGGGCTGCAAATATGGCTGTGGGACTAAATACAGGGGTCCCCTGGGTCATGTGCAAGGAAGAAGATGCCCCAGATCCAGTGGTAAGTCATTATCCTCAGCAAAGCCAATTGCAGTGACAGTCAACTGTTTATGTACTGGCTTTTCTAGCATTAGAGCTTGCTTTTATTTATTCGCATGAATGTCATCATTTATGATACTTAGTGAAGGACGCATGCATTTCAATTGTAGTACAGTAGCTGGGTAGTAAAACATTCTGGTACAACTTAATCATGTGTTAAGTTACATGCCACATAGCAGTTTAAAGATCTAACTCTATATGCTAGCATATCTGCAGTTGGAAGAGGAAATTTAGACGAAATTCATATTAATTACTGAACCCTTGTTTTGGTATGCTCAGCCTGAAGAACTTAAATAATTCTCCTCCATGCTGACAGATAAACACGTGCAATGGTTTCTATTGTGATTCTTTCACTCCCAACAAACCATACAAACCAACAATTTGGACTGAGGCTTGGAGCGGGTGGTATGTAGCATCATTTTCCTTCTGATTCCAATGAACAAAAATTTAGCCCCCATTGACTTGTCTTTTAAATGATACACAAGGTTTACAGAGTTTGGAGGACCAGTTCACCAGAGGCCTGTTCAAGATTTGGCATTTGCAGTAGCCCGTTTCATACAAAAGGGTGGATCATTTCTCAATTATTACATGGTTGGTCACGTTATTAACTCATTAGAGGCTGTGACAAAATCTCCTTTGTCGTATCTTTTAGTGGCAAGACATCGAAACTCTTAATAATAAAGTTTTTGTTTCAATGTGGTACAGTACCATGGAGGTACTAATTTTGGAAGGTCTGCTGGAGGCCCATTCATCGCGACAAGCTATGATTATGATGCTCCACTTGATGAATATGGTGAGCATGAGAAATATTAACTTCTATGTCCTTGCTACTGTTTTCGTAAATTTTCTAGTCCTATGCATCAGAAAATTCAACTTCTCAGTGTCATTGTTAATAATGTTATTGGGGTTAAGGGTGCTCCATTTGATGCGCCTCCTGACTGCTGCTTTAATTCTTAAATAACCCTAGTCTGTTTCCCAGGGTAACACTATCTATGAGTGAAAAATAGTCAACATTGTTTTAAGAGTGGAAACGGGTGATGTAAATGATATGAGCCACTAGGTATTAGCATGCAGTAGACAATAAGCAACTTGACCACAGAGCTGTGGCTTTGATATCCTATTTATGAATGTTCTTCATATGTAGCAACATACAAGTTTGAGTGCGAGATTTTCAGCTGAATCATTGGCTTTTCAACTTGACAGGGTTGATCAGGCAACCAAAATATGGTCATCTGAAAGAGCTTCATAGGGCTATCAAGCTATCTGAACGAGCTTTAGTTTCAGCAGATCCTACTGTTACCTCTTTGGGAAACCTTCAACAGGTACTTAAACTCTGCTACTCTGCACTCATGTCATTTGCTTCAGGCAGTTCTGCATTTTGGAATGATTTTTGCTGAAAACTCGTTTTTCCAGGCTCATGTATTCTCTTCAGAAGCAGGAGATTGTGCAGCTTTTCTTGCAAACTACGACACGAACTCTGCGGCAAGAGTGATGTTCAATAACATGCATTACTCTTTGCCCCCTTGGTCCATCAGCATCCTCCCTGATTGCAGAAATGTGGTTTTCAATACGGCCAAAGTATGGAGAATAACCAATTTTGATCTTTCATCATATGCTGTAAAATATGCTTACTGATCTTAGATCATGCATAAGTTTGGTGTCCTTTTATTCTTCATAAAACATAGCCTGCATGGAGATATTAACTCATTTCTGCTTCGCTATTCACAGGTTGGAGTGCAAACATCCCACATGGAAATGCAACCTAGCAATAGTGAGATGTTCTCATGGGAAACATTTAACGAGGACTTGACATCATCGGATGACAGCTTAACGTTTACTGCTCCTGGACTTCTGGAGCAGATAAATGTTACTAGAGACACTACTGATTATCTTTGGTACATTACTAGGTAAGTTAATTCTTGACACCTGAACTAGCTTTACAGGTATTCAAGATATTATTGATATGCTGCTCTTACTTTTCTATCACAAGTTTATGCAATATCTGTTTTTGCTGGTCCCTCTTCTAATTGCTTTTTCACAAATAATTTCTTTGGGTAAGCAATTAAGCACGTCTGTCTGACTGTCTATGATTCTCTTCCTATATTATTGTACCATGAATCATCACGTGAGCAGTAAGGTAATAAAATACTAGAAACTGAATATCTGCAGTAGTTAAGCATTGACTTTAAAATTCCCAATTAGCCGTGTCCAAAACCTATCAGCTTAATGTCCTTGCTCAAGATTCTTTTGGTTATTTATCAGTTAAGAAAGGAATATATTATTCCACAAAATTGCTTGTCTTGGCAAGAATTGTATCTCCAGGTATCAAGATTCTGTTCTTTGATCATGATGATGCTTATTCTATTTTTCTGCAGTGTCAACATTGGTTCATCTGAGTCCTTCCTGCGTGGGGGAGAGCTCCCAACTCTCATTGTGGAATCAACAGGTCATACTTTGCATGTCTTCATCAATGGGCAACTTTCAGGTACGTAGCATCAGTCAATTGGTTTCCAGAATGTGCTGATGCTAAGTTGTTGCCCTCGTTGAAGCTGACTATGATTGCTCATTTATGCAGGTTCTGCTTTTGGGACTAGGGAGAATAGGCGATTCACGTTTAAAGAAAAAGTCAATCTTCATGCTGGAACAAATAAAATTGCACTGCTTAGTGTGGCTGTTGGATTGCCAGTAAGTTATTTTTGCCACCTTTATCATTTTGACTGCTTGGATTTCAGGTGTTTCATGCCCCAGGAAGCAGAAACAGAAGCATTTGCTTAAAGACTGTTTCCTGTGGTAAATAGTTGCTTGATAAGTATCTGATTTAAGCTGTAAATTTCCTGCCCATGTCTTTTGTTATCAATCGCTGAAGGCTGAAGTTTATGAAGTAATGGACTATGAATCCGATAAAAGTACAAGGACGAATCATTCATCTATAAGTTCTGGGGTGGGATTACAAGCTTCAGACTTTGCCTTTTAAAGTTGCATTTTGCATATATCTGGAGAGTTAGAAATTATCTGTATACTAGTCCACAACCAGAAAGAAAATGTAATGAGTTGAGCTCTTATTGAATTGTGAAATTTTACTTGACGTGGGCCTGGTATGTCTTGGCTTCTATATTGCATAGCTTGTTGACCAATTCCTTTTTAGTACATAGAGGTGTCTTTAAAGTCCTTACATCAACTTAAATGGAAGATATATTTTACCTTAAACAAGATCCGCTGATTCTTAGACATGCATGGGTGATGCTACTTTATTGTGATCAATTAAACCACCTATTGCCTCCAAGTAAGGGCACATGCCTAAGATAATATGGACTTCAGGATTCCAGTAACCTACGACTAAAATGCTGCTTCTTGTTATGTCACTTAGCACAAACCAGTAAGTGGATGGTTAGAGCAATGTGATTGAATTGAATGTGTAGAGCTACTGATCGCCTAAAGGGAGCTTATTTTAATCACTGAATCCAATATTATGGGAAGAAGGCTGCATAGGTCCCTGCAATGTGGCCTACAATGAAAAAATGATGTCAAACTAAATATTGCTTTCAATAGGAATATGGTATCATCTCTCAATTGCAGTATCTCTTTGTTCTTGTAGAATGTGGGAGGACATTTTGAGACATGGAACACTGGGATACTGGGTCCTGTGGCATTGCATGGGCTTGATCAAGGAAAATGGGACTTGTCTTGGGCGAAATGGACCTATCAGGTTGTGCATTTCACATCTCTGCTTCGTAACAGCTCCTTTTAGTTGAGGAAACTTCATCTCATGGATTTGTCGTTAACAGGTGGGGCTTAAAGGAGAATCTATGAATCTTGTTTCTCCAACCGGAATTTCCTCTGTAGAGTGGATGCAGGGTTCATTAATTGCACAAAAGCAGCAACCATTAACTTGGCATAAGGTACGTATGATGCCGATTCACAGAACAAGTTTAAGCACCCATGAAAGCAGAACATATAAACTAAATCATTTCTTTGCACCATTGCAGGCTTATTTTAATGCACCTGACGGTGATGAGCCATTGGCTTTGGACATGAGCAGTATGGGCAAAGGCCAAGTGTGGATTAATGGCCAGAGTCTTGGAAGATATTGGACTGCATATGCCACCGGTAATTGTAACGAATGCAGTTACACTGGCACTTTCCGTCCTCCAAAGTGTCAACTTGGCTGCGGTCAACCAACTCAGCGATGGTAATTATATCTCCAGTATCACATGCAAGAAGTGGATGCATAGCTTTCATGATATTTGAAAGGTAAATCTACCACTACTTTGTTAACCAGTGAAGAGGTGTTTTCCAGGTATCATGTGCCTAGGTCTTGGCTGAAACCAACGCAGAATCTAGTGGTGCTTTTTGAAGAGCTTGGCGGAGATCCCACAAGAATTTCTCTTGTGAAGCGAACGGTGAGCTCTGTTTGTGCAGATATCACAGAATATCACCCCACCATTAAGAATTGGCACATTGAGAGTTATGGAAGATCAGAAGAATTTCACAAACCCAAAGTTCACCTACATTGTGCGCCTGGCCAATCTATTTCCTCAATCAAGTTTGCGAGCTTTGGGACTGCTATGGGAACTTGTGGAAGCTTCCAGCAGGGAACTTGCCATGCTCCTACATCATATACCACAATGGAGAGGGTACTTCTGATTTTTATTTTTATTTTTTTTTCATTTTTTCACTACAAAAGCTTGTACCCATTGATTAATTGCATGGCTCCTATTTCTTGCTTGATATTTGCAGAGGTGCCTAGGGCGACAAAGATGCTCTGTGACCATTTCGAATAGCAACTTTGGGCAGGATCCATGCCCCAAGGTGTTGAAGCGGTTGTCAGTCGAAGCAATCTGTTCTCCCATGGGTTCTACACTTACTTATCACAATTAATGAGGTGCATAGCAAAAATAGGATCAAATATGCACCTATAACTTAACATGCATGCTACACAGCAAGAGGAAAAGAGAGTGAGAAAGTAGTAGGAGAATAAGTAGTCATACACAGTGTGTTAATAGTTAGATTGATTTATTTTTCTGCATTGAGGGTGAGATTTCCCATGCATCAATTGTGAAAAGTTGGTAGTTGGTTGTGGAGCATCCCTTAAGGTAGTCAATTCTAGGTAGGCAAGTTCATAGTTTCCAGGAACTCCGAAGAGAGTTTCCCACGGATTTCAGCCCTGATCTCTTTCCCTTTTAGCCGGAAATGGAACCAGGAAGCTGGTTTCTTTTTTATCTGTGTCGTGCCATTTCCCGAGTGCAATTGTTAAGCTTGTTCGTGACGGTGGGGAATGTTTAACCCCAACACAGGTTCATGTTAGGAAGGGATCCTAGTATGGACTTTAATGTTCTCTTTCCAATTGTTCCCCTGTTCCAACTCTTCAAGACCGTCGGATATTGCTATTGTGTCTTTACAATCTCGGGTTTTATAATAAGCCTCTCTCAATATTAGATTAGAAGTAAAGCAATTCTGGATGAATTATGGATCATGGCATATCTGACATATCTGCACAACAAACCAAGTTCGGAAAAATAAAAGGAAACTTAATTCTGATAGCATAACAGGCCAAAATAAGAGTAACAACAAGGCTTCTTGTTTATAAGATATATATAAAACCATTTTTTTGAGATAATATATAACTTGCAAAATATAAACCCAAAGCCCATTGTCTAATTTAGAGGATGACGCATATCTAGCAGCACATCCAAGGCTAATGCCTCTCTAAGAGAAGGAACAGCACGTTAGGCAGTAGCAGTAGCAGTAGCAGCACTCAAGTGCTTAGCAATACCCTGCTGCAGCAGATCTTTATTTGCTCCAACAACCTTATCCACAATTTTCCCTTCCTTCAGAAACATGAAAGTCGGCATTGCCTCCACAGCCCAATCTTGAGCAACAGACTACGACAGGAAAATATAGAATTGATACTCATTAATCCAGAGACTTGAACCAAAAGTACTTTTGTAGGAACTACAGACCTAATAACACATCTATGAATTGTGCAAGAATAAGGTTCAAAACATAATGGTGAAATGTTTTTCTTATACCTTCAACTCATCCACATCCACCTTTATGAAGGTGACAGTGGGCAGCTTCCTTGCCAATTCAGCCAAGAATGGAGCAATGAAGCGACAAGGTCCACACCATGATGCGGTAAAATCAACGACTATCTGCATTCAGAGCACTCACTATATGTCAAGGAAACTGGAATTGCAGGGACTGAAGAAACTTTTCCAATATGCAGATTGGCATGCGATGTTGTCCCATTACACAAAGTTCCATGTTTTTTTTTCAATTCTCAAATGAAAATTCAATATTTACTCCCGAGTTATTTTATGAGGTAGACAACAAATAGACTCTGTGGTTTCCCTTCATCCATGTACTGACCTCGAAACAACAATTTTGCATGATTAAACAACCTCTAAATAAGAAACTAGTCAAATTTCATGAGCCCTCGGCTCTTTTTGGTTGAACAATTGAAAAAAAAAACAAAAAGGGATCTTAGCATTGCCAAATCAAAATCAGCATGAAATTCCAGTCCAATCGTTCAGGCCTCATAAACTATGAATATAATTAATCATCAATTATGGCTTAAAAGCACGAGACACAGACTGAACCAGCCCTGAAATATGATCGCTGTTATACATAAGCTATATCACAGCATAATAACAATTTGTACCAAGAAAAAAAAAAGGGCATAACAACAACAACAACAACCAGCCATCGACAATTACCGAGACGAAGGGAACAAAATTTATTAAAACATACCTTAGTACCTTTTCAGATTAAATATTAGATATATCAGAGTCAATCTAAACCCTGCATGCAAAATCTGATCCGCTATTCAAGTGAAACCACAAAGTAATCAAAATTGCAAAAGAGGACCAGTAATTCTAAACCAAATTAGAGACAAAAGACAAAACTCAGAAAAAAAATAAATCACAAAAAATTACAGAGCACAAAATCGAAATCAAGCCATGTAGAATCATTGATCATTTCTTAGCCGAGAACAAAAATCTGCCAAAAACAAAAGAAAATTTCAGCTTGACTCCAGGAAAAAAAAAAGAAAACATAAAAAAATACCAGCTTTTTGGAGTCGTTCCCCTTCTGGAGCTGCTCGGTCCAGGCTTCAACAGTGTGGCAGCTAATCACTTGTCCTTCTTCCGCCATAGTTTTCTTTCTCGCTTTCTTTCTACAAGATAATTTGGTTTGTGTTTTTCTGCAAAAGAATAAACTCCTCTCTCGCTCGCTCTTGTATCTCTGTTTATGCTTATCGAACAAGAAAAGCTACGCGGTTAAATAGGGAGTTAGGAGTGGACGGAGATTGTGCCATTGTGGGCAAATTACGTATTTACCAGAAATTTCCAAAACGGTAGATTTCGATGATTCTGATCTGGCGCCAGCTATATTTAAGGATGATGTGTCATTGTATGACGAGGAGGATCTTTCCATGGCAAGACCCTCTTAATTAATTAATTTTTTTTTTATTGACACCATGTACACTTACTTTTATTCCTTCTCTAACATATATTAGGGGTTTGATCCAGCAGGCGCTCTTATAATTAATCAAAGCACGGACGAAAATACGTACAACTTTTTAAGGAAAAAACACTTCCCAAATAAGGCCCTACTTACACAGGATTTGCCATGTTGAAGGAATGATTTTGGTTAAGTGAAACCTTGGATGTTGATTTTTTTTTCTTTTAAATGTGAAGTTAAATCAAGAAAGTTTTTTTTTTTTTAAAGGCGAGTTTAAATCAAGAAATTAATAAATGTACGAGTGTACATTTTAAATGGTAAATTAGTACAATTAGATTCACCATAAATCTTTCTTAATTTGATGTTGCCAAGAAATTTGGTTGTTGTTATTATATAAAGTTTTTTCTAGTTATTAAGTGTAGATCGAACTTATTGGACATCATTAAAATATACTTCAAGTATTTAATTTTTTTAAAAAAATCAAATTTGTTAGAAAAATTATATAAATGTAAGAAAATGTAATAATTATTAATATATACATACACATACACATAGTAGGTTGGACATAAAATATGTGTATCAATGAATGCTCCGCAGAAGAACTAATTTACGAAACGAACATACAAACAACAGAATTGAACCCGCTATTAAATCTTTAAAATTACCGAGCAATCTCTGGATTGTAACGTCTTTGTGCATTGTCATTATCAAAAAAAAAAAAAAAAGTCCTCGTGCAGTGTCGGTCTAAAAAAGAATGGTCTTTGTGCATTGTTCCTATGGAGTATTTACGAACCATTAGTTAAATTTGGAACAACGTCGAAAGTTGAGGAACATGTTATGGGTTTACAACTAATACCAAGAGATGCTTCCAAGCTTTGGTAAAGATTCTCTATCACCAACAAGAGCTAAACAAAAAAGGGCAAAAGAAGAAAAGAAGAGATGCTTCTGAGCTTTTGCGGACATGTCCAAGTTTTTCATATTAGCTTCTTGGTCCTGTTCTTCTTTCAGTGCGTACCTTAATGTTATTGGGCAGACATTAACAACTTCATTGTTATTATTATTATTATACAACAAGGAAATGGTAAGACATTCCAACTAGTCAACTTAGCAGAAGGATTTCATCTTGCAAAAATGGTTGACTCGACGAGAAGCGAACAAAATCTCCATTTAGAAGCTTTTTCGTGGTCTCATGGCCCATTCAATTCCAACCCGAACGCTTGGCATTTCCAGTTAGGGCCAGAGAATAATAGTGGGCTGTCCTGTCAACCACGACGCTAACATCTCCATGCGGACGAAGGAATAAAGCCGGAATTGTGGAAGGGGAGCGTGGCTGTTCAGGTCAGGGCCATCTCATCGGGCATTTAGTGACGAATTTCGAGCTTTTACTGATTGAAATTTACCCAATGGTGATCCTTCGTACAAAGGGCATAGGCAAATACAAGACCGAAATCTTTCCACGGGTTGCTCCATGCATAATCATGCTATAGCAATAATTATATGTCATCAGCACTGACTGGCAACCCTTCGAAAAAGTAAAAATACAAATTGTGCTATACTTTTCTTTGCAGAACTTTGAGAGAAATGAAGGGGATATTCACTTTTTTCTTTTTTTTTCTTTTTTTTTTTGGGGTCATTTTGTCCGGCGTTTGTCTCTTGCACTGCTTTTGCAGTGAAGG
This sequence comes from Coffea eugenioides, assembly GCF_003713205.1. NCBI lineage: Eukaryota > Viridiplantae > Streptophyta > Magnoliopsida > Gentianales > Rubiaceae > Coffea > Coffea eugenioides. The sequence continues at coordinate 2,857,905 of NC_040041.1, forward strand.
AAACTGCAGAAGCAGATACCATGCACTAATGCTCATTGGCTTCTGATTGACACGCGCTCTACGTCTAGTCCTTGAGAAGTGGGGGAAAAAGGGAAGAGAAAAGAAAAGAAAAAAAGCAATCCTCAACGTCAATGGGCTCATAAAGAATATTGGAACATGCTCGAAAATTAGCAAAAGCTAGAATGGTTTGGAGAAACTCGAGGTTCAAGTAAAAAGACAGATTCTAAAAATTTACACAGTAAAGAAGCCCCTTCTTCTAAGGTTTAAGAATTGCCAAGATTTGTATACTAAGCTGAAGAAAAAAGAAGATTAAAGGAGTAATAGGATGTGCCTTCTAAGATCAGAAGCCACCTTGTCTACCATGTCCAAATCTCTGTACCAATGTGGTTTGCTTCTACCTACTCATACAGAATATCTGCCATAAAAACACCAGGTGTCAATCCATAATACAGACCCCGCCTTTCTTGAGGAGGACTTGACTGACCAGTATAATAGACTCGCTTACCATGAGTACAAATATCTGATAGTCTTGTATTCTTGCACCAGAACAGCAATGTCAAAACAGATGTGCTAATACTAAAACAACTATATCTGATCTAAACAAAGAATTGTGTTAAGAAGTTAATTCAACCATCATGTTAGCCAATAAATCCACTAACATCAAAACAGCAAATCTTACATCGGTTAAATGAAAGAAGATCATACAGGGGGCTAATAGCACAAATACCAAGGATATTACAAAGAATAAGAATAATAATGAAAGAAAAAACTACACGTAAATTAACTTCTTGAAGCAATAAGTGCCAACAACAAACCAAACTATGAGAAGAATAACAAAGACTGCCAAATAAGCGAGAAAAGTTGCTCCTCCAAAGATGATTCCAAGACCCAAAACTATGAGAAATGGTAGATAGGACTTCAGAATAGATGATTTATTCACCCATCTTCCATTTAAGAACATAAAAATAGCCAGATTTACCACATTCCACCCACCAGCCCGAAACTTGAGTCTGTTTAAACAATTTGCTACGAACGAGTGGCAATTGCAAGTTAAAATGTTGTAAGATTGGTGCTGATATTCTTGGGTACCCTTCTGCAAGGTTTCGTCCCATGTGAACGCACCTCTTCCAGGCTCATCATGTTGATATCCATCTTCGTTGCTATATGCAGCAGAGTACTGGGTATAACCACACTGGCAACCATGATTTTGTACAAAACAAAGTTAGAAGATGTTCAATAACAACCAAAAGTTAGCAACGCTCCATCACGTTGCTGAATCACTACTTGGAAAGCTGTATTAAATATTCAGAAACTGCACATGGGATTATACAGCTTAGGGCCCTTTAGCACTGTCATTCTCTTAAAAGGTACGATAGACAGTGTCATCATGAGGTGCTCCCACAAGAGATGTATCAGAAGTGGTTCTTGCCATTTCGCGAGAGACAAAAGCATACAGAACACTGTTTATTGCGATTAGTACATTTCAGTCCTGAAACTAATACTGAGGTATACCTGGTCTTTGCCTATTTGGAAATAGCATGTGGGTGCCCCAAATGCAAAGTTATCCACGCAAACATAGTTTGGCCCTGCAAAGTCCAAGATAACTCCATCTTCTCTACAAATCCCTAGGTGGCCAACGAAGGGGATAAACCATGACAGCAAGGGAAGAGGTGTCCAAACTATGCAGCATGGAAATCTTGCTCTTTTTGGATCAACTTCCATGCTGTGGGATGCATTTTCTTCAATCATAAGTGTGTGCTGAGGGTGTGTATTTGGTTCCATCACCGGAGCTGAAAAATGAAAGAAAACATGCTCCCAAAATTAAGATTTAAACCAAACCAAAATAATCGAGCTATCATACAAAACCATTTTTGGTGCGGATAAACCGTTTGCATGTTCAACAGCCATATCCATCAACCATGCAACAGTCAGGCACAAATAACACCATGGCCTAATTGTTAACAAGGCAGCAGCTTGTTGTCGTTCATCAAGTGTGTACAAAAAGCATGTAGAACAACTATATCCATATTTCAAAGGCTCGAAAGATCGTTTCATGTAATTTCGTTTGAAAAGAACAGATTTTTTTGAAGGAGAGCACAGAAAAAGATAATCAATTAATAAATCATGATGAACATCTATCCACCAATATAATACCAGAAATTTTATGCAATATCTCCATCAAATTCGTTGTTTTCCTCTGAAACTAAGTTAAAACAGACAAAATCTTTCAACCACACTAAGTTGCAGTTAAAGCAAAGTTCAGCGCAACCTATTGAATTTTCAGATGCAATAGCCAACTCTAAACTTATTTGTTACGAAAAGGTTAACCTGTCCGTACAAGGCCCAGAAATTCCATAACAAACGCCCCTCCTTAGAGGCCGACGTCCTCGACGGCCTGGTAATTTTGGGACTCCCCCTTCAAGGAGGCAGAGCCTCTGCGAGATTCGAACCTGGGATGTTGGGTTCGTTGCCTGGCTCTGATACCACTGTTACGAAAAGGTTAACCTGTCCGTACAAGGCCCAGAAATTCCATAACATTATTATCTTCCTTCTGTTCAGTAAGCTTGTTGTTCAAATCAGAAATTTTCAATCATTACTAAGCATCCTCTGCTATGCTGCCCAAGAGCGCAATAAAAAATAATAATAAATAAATAAAAATCCCAGAGCATTCAGCGCCAAATTCAAAGCTAACACTGTTTAGTATTTCGTAAAGCTAGCAGCATTTTTAATTATGAGGAAAAAGAAATTAAAATGAAGTAACCGCACCCAAACATTTTAGTTTTGCATATCTCGACCTAACTTAAATCAATCATGTTGATTCATCAAACAAGCATCCAGCACTCAAATGTATGCTGAAACCCTGAGGAAATATCGCTAGAATACAAACCCTAAAAACTTTTTTCTTTCCCAATTTTCAAATATATAAACAATGATCCAAAAGAACAGAAGAAAAAGAAATCTTTTTTACTAAAAAAAAAAAAGACACAAAAGTATAGATAATGGCAGATGGACGATTACCTTTGACTAATTAGCGATGAAGAGCGGTCAAAGTTGCTTCAGCCTGTGGAAATGGTGTTGAATCGCTAAAAGTTGCTGAAGTTTTACATAGGATTTTCCTGTACAAGCCGAGACGAGGCACGTTGCTTTTCTTTTTTTGTGAATAATATGTCGCAGCTTGTAAACCATGCACTCGAGTTTGACAGGCATTTTACTTGCCAACCGTCTTGCGCGCTGATGGCTTAGCCAATCTTCGCTGTAAAATCAATAAAGTAGAATGAAAAATTGCCCACTTCTTTTCTGATGCCTCAATTTCGAAACTGTGCAATTTGATCCCAAATAAGATTCGAAGTGGATTACTTCTCCTCTAACTTGTGGAATGGAGGGGAAAAAATCAAGAAGAAAATACTCCTTTCATCTCATTGAAGTGTCATATTTTCATTTTTCATCCGTTCCAAAATTAGTGTAAGTATTTATTACCGATTAGGTAAAAAATATATCATTAGTGTTTCAATTTTAACCCTTATATCTTGTTGTGCAAAATGAATCATTTCTCATTTGACTTGTGAAATGAAGGATATGACATAATGTGTTATTCTTCGAGGGGGCAAGTGGGTAATACTAAAATGTTATAAGAATTAAAAAAGTTTTAACAAAAACAAAATTTAAACTTTCATTAAATATAAGTTTTGTTACTTTTAATAATATCATCTAAAATAATTGCTGTATTACTTATTGCGATGTGGTATATGTAAAGAAAAAAGATGATTAAAAATATAAAATGTTGTTATAATATAAATATAAATAATTTTCAAATAGTAACATATCCAAACACACACAATATCTTCTTTACACTCTATTTAATAATCACTAAATAGATTTCAATTTGCTTTTTTTTTTTAGTTGAGTTTAGACATATTTGATTGGGCTTTTTATATACTAAATCAAATTCAAGCTAAGGTTTTTTTTTATATTAAACAATAAGATAATATGATCAAAATAAAGTTGTGCTAAAGATAGTGTACATATTAAGAGATAAAGGAAATTTCTTTCTCATCTAAATTTCAACAAAGAAAATATCTTGAAATTCCAAAATGCCTTCTGAATTCAAGATGAACTAAAAGTAGACAACTTTATTAAATTGTCTTTACTCATTAAAGACACAATTTCAAGTGATTTTTTCTCCAATATGCTCAATTAGAGTGCTATGATTAGTCTTTCATCTCTAGTTATAATTATATTCCTACTCTTTTTTGTTTTTGACAAAACAGCAACTTGTATTTATAATGATTATTATAATTGTATTCCTACTCATTTCACTCGAAATACATTCTCCCTCTTATGCCACTTATGAAGTTTGGGAGCAAATAGTTTTTGTAAGTGGCTATGCACCGGTAATCTTTTTTTTTTTTTTGTCGACACAGAGGTGTTCGGGTCAATTCTTACAGGGCCCGACTAATCCCCTGTGGCTTGGGCTCGGGTCCGGCACCCCAACCCGACCCGAACACGATAAGTGTGCAGAGGAATCTAGTAGAGCGGAGATTCGAACTTGAGACCTCAAGGATCACCGTTAAGAGGCGCTGCCGCCGGACCATTCACGCGGGGCGCTATGCACCGGTAATCGATATGCACAAAATTGAATATTAGACTCGAAAAGGGTACCTTTGCAATTCCGATTAATTTGACAAGTTACCGACCTTTGCCCTTCTCCGGCTGTTCAGAGCTTGTTCCGTAAATAAACCCTCAAAAAATCCTGCGATTTTCAGCAATTCGGTTTTTCTTCTCTCCGGAAATAACCAGACATTTCTTCTTTCTTCTCAAACCAATGCCACGTAAAGGTCAAGATAAAGAGAAAGCTCCCATCGACGTTGTTGAAATCGACAGCAGCGACGATGAAGCCACCATTGTTGTAGATGCGGGAGGCCACAGAAACCTGAATAACAGCAACAATAACATCTACAAACCAATAAACGACGCGCAGCTGCAACTTAGAGCGCCTAAACTTGAAAATCCCGTAGTACTTGCTCCGCCAGACTCCAATTATCAGCCACTCGACACTCGGAGCTTCTGGAAAGCAGGGGCCTACGAGATTGGGCCTTCAAAGTACTCTTATATACAAGGTCAATTTGCTCACCGTCAATTTCCCTTCTTTTTTTTTTTGGGAAGTTAAAAAAATGATTTTCTTGATAGGTGATTTGGAACATGCCCGTGTGCATCCTAAGTTTTTGCATTCAAACGCGACGTCGCATAAATGGGCGTTTGGAGGTACATTTATCTGTTATAGTTATTCAGTTGAAGGGAAGCAGTATTACAGATTATGCAATCGAACTACAGGATTAGTTCCGTTCACGGTTTACATACTTACAAAAAATATCTTTTCTTATAGCTATGGAAAATATGACAAGAAATGCTCCACTATAGTTGAATTTGAACTATCTGATGGGTAGAATAGCTCGTATGTGGAATGTTGCAGAAGATAAACTACTTCTGCGACTGTGCTTCCATTTCTTCGGTCAATTATATGCTTTGATTTCTAATTTTTTGTAACTTACTTGTACGTGCTTGCAGCAATTGCTGAGCTTCTCGACAATGCAGTTGATGAGGTAATTACGTTTTCTGCTCTGTACTATGTCTATAATTTACATCCAAAGGAGTGAAATCGATGGCTTAACATTTTTAAGTTGGCAATGTGGTAAAGGTTGGAAGTTGACTTCAGATGCAGTCGGCATTCTTTGTTTGGATGTGTCTGGAAGCTAATTTTGTGAATGGATTTGTTAATGACTTTCTACTTTGACCATTGCTCGTGTTCCTGTGGACGGTCGCAGATTTTCAATAGTGTAGCCAAACATTATGACGCAAGTCTGATGCTTGGTCTAAATATGTTCACATAACAGGTGCCAGGTTTTGTTAGTCTGGCAATTGCAACCAGTTTAAAAGATCTCTTGATGCTGTCCTATTTAAATAGTGGTAAGAGATGCAATGCACAGACTTGGGGAAACGGTGGCATTAGAGCTAATGATTGACAATCTCTTGCATGGCATAGAAATGAGTCTCAAAAAGATGGGTTGTTGGTTGGAATAGGCTTTCCGATTTCTATCCTAGTAGTTTATGGATCACGTGGGTCAGCTCTAGAGACGAATTTTTGAGTGCTTGTTTGTTGGGAAAGAGTCTATTCTTTCTTCCTCGAGAATCTAACTAAACTTAATCTTGCTTTCATTTCCTTTTCATATGCGATACATAATAGGAGAGAAAAACAAGGATGAACTTAATTGTTCAATTTTTGATCCAGCTAGAGGTACTTTTGAAGTTGTTGGGATATCAATTTTGTTTGAATTGATGAGCGTGAAATTTGTTTGGTCCTGCATGTCAGATAGAAAATGGTGCAACTTTTGTGAAGGTTGACAGAATTTACAACAAGAAGGATAACTCTCCCGCATTACTTTTTCAAGGTGTTCTTCCATTGCTTGTCTTCCCCTCTGGTATAGTTCATTGTGCTTTGGTATGGGATTCCAGACCACAGTTTAAGAAGCTTCAATATTTCTTGTATGCAGATGATGGAGGTGGAATGAATCCAGAAAGCATTCGGAAATGCATGAGCTTGGGTTACTCTTCAAAGACATCAAACACTACAATAGGACAATGTAATTACTGGCATATTTTGTTTTAGTTTCACGAGTTGCCTTATGTTATATTTTCTCCTTGTAGAGTTCCTTTATGAAGTCTGTGCCATAATGTGCCTTCTTGGACCTACTAATGAACACATCCAGGAGCTTGTGATGAAATCATCCAATGACTTAAGGAAGAAATTTTAAAACCAGAAAGAAATAAATCTTAACTGAAGAATTAGGTGAATGAGGATCTAATCAATGATCTTTTTGGCTTCTCTAGCAAATTATCTTATCCAGTATCAGACTACTTTCAATGTTGTGCTGCCAAATATCCTGTCCTTCGAGTAATAAGGTTGAGAGATATGTAATTAGTGAGTTTGTGCAAATAGTACACCAGATTTATTTATCCAGTGGGCAGCAACTAAATTTCTATGAATTTGTCTTGTCAGGAAATTCTCTGCACTAATATTTTGAAATTTGCTTTTGATTTAACTGTGTGATAGCAATTGATTCTCCTGCAGTATTCTGTTGGTGGCCCTTAAGAACTTGAGCTACGTGCTTGGCTATTTTGATGCTAAATAATAAAAATTCTTGGCCACCAAAAAAACATTAATAGTAATTTGCTCAGCTGATGACATCTATATCCTCATTTAAGGGTGGTATACTTGGTTGCAGATGGTAATGGTTTTAAGACAAGTACCATGCGTTTGGGAGCTGATGTTATTGTCTTTAGTCGTGCATCTCAGTCAGGGTATGATTTGCTATCTTATCTTGCATCTCTGGTATTTTTAGTAGGGCTGGAAAAGAGTGAGTTTAAAGCCTTTTGACCTCAATAACTAAAGGAAGATACAAGTAAGATGAGGTGATGATATTCTAATAAGTTTCCATACCTTAAGCTGGCTGCATTGTTTGTAGTGATGATCAATTGGAAACACAGATTTTCTAAGGGGGCTATTTTGTTGAATTCTTATGAACACTCGTTTTTGTCTTTGTTCTTGTCCTTTTTAACCAAACTCTGTGGGGCTAGTTGTCGTTTCTTACTTTATTCTGCAATGACTGATACTTCATACAAAATTAAGTCTGGTAGATATTTGTGTAGGCCCAGAAACATTACACGTTACTAGGTTCAAATTTAAAGTTCATCATTTTAAAACTAATTAGTGCTATAGTTTGTTCATATAATTGCTGTACTTTAGTTCTGTTTTGTGTAAAGCTATTACTGGTGTACTTGAGCAGCATGGATTTTTCAGTTAATACCTCTTGAAAGTGCCAATCAGCGTGAACATTATTTTCCTTGTTAAAGGTAACTATTTCCCTATGTCCTTTGGTGTAAATTCTTGTTGCTTTCTACCAGCCGAGCGACACAAAGCATTGGTCTTCTATCTTATACGTTTCTTCGGAGAACTGGCCATGATGATGTGGTCGTTCCAATGGTAGGAAAACAATTCCTTGTGTCACATGCATTCTTTTTGATGCTCAAATTTATGTGAATATCCCCCTCCCCCTTCTCTCAAATGTCATTTGTTCAATGTTTTTGCAGATTGATTTTGACATCTCGGACCATTGGGCTGAACCTATTATTTATAGCTCTCACAATGATTGGTCAGCCAACCTAAAAACCATCCTTGATTGGTCTCCCTTTTCATCGAAGGATGATCTGATGCTACAGGTTACTTGATTCTGTGAATTAATATTTCCAGCTTAAAAAACATCGAAAATGAATCTGCAATTTGTAAGAAACTAACAATTGCAGGTTGAGTTTTATGTACCTGATGAAATTTAAATGAAAACACAATTATCGCTGTTTAAGAGTTTTCAATTGGTTTTTTTTTTAAAATTTTTTTTGTGTCTTTTAATGGTAGCTAAGCATGAAAAACTGAAAAGCATCTGACACTGCAGAATATACTGGTACAAAATTAGGCTGGTAAATTAAACTTCACCGGTTTGCATGACAGCGCACTTTTGCAGTTCGAATGTTGATTGTTCTATTGAGATAGCCATGTCCATTTATCACAAACCTCTTCTTGCTAGTAACTGCATTAGTCGTCATTACTCCAACTGTAGGTTTTCAAAAAAAAATTTGTTTTTAGTAAAGTTGTCTCCCCTTTCATCAGATTTCTTACAAATCAAAATTGAAACCTATCGCTGTTTTCAATTTTGTATCGCCAGTAGTGTCTTATGGTATTAACTGCAAAAATAGTTTGTTTAATGTGATATGATGCTTCAGAAAGTTGGTTTAGTTTTAAAACTTTAGTAAAGGAACTCCTTGTGATTATCATGAACCTTAATGGAGATTACTGTAATTTATCTGTCAAAGTTATGTTTCTCTTGTTAGAGTCACTTGGATAAGCTTCTACTAAGTTAGCTGATCAAAAATGATCCTCAAAGTCACATTTGCCAAACTGCAATTCTATTGCTCCTATTACCAGCAATGTTGGGCAGGCCTTATTCTTGTTATATGCTGATCAACTCTGAAATAAGTGCCAATGGCCTATTTTGTGTTTATATATGTATTGCATATTCATGTTTGCTGAGATTTGCTGCTTCTGTTTTCAGTTTGAGGATATTGGATCACATGGGACGAAGATTATTATATACAATCTTTGGCTGAATGATGAAGGCATTTATGAATTAAATTTTGATGAGGACGATGAGGTCTCTCTCTCTCTCTCTCTCTGTCCCTCCCTCCCCGCATTACTTGAGCTGAAAGTTGATGATTCGTGGTGTTCTTGAAGTGTCAAATGTGATGGATCAGAGAACTAAAAGAGAAAAGAATTCAAGTTTCCCTTTCATTGGCGAGTGAAGCACAAGCCCCAAAGGAACTATTAGTGTCTCTGTTTGGCTCCCAACTTTGTAGGCTCTGATCTAGATTACAATGATTTTCTCATAAAACGAATTTTGGCCATGTTGACATTTTTGTATACTATATATTTGTGCTTCAAATCAAGAAAAAGAAAAGAATTGCTGTTTTGAGTTCCAGTCAAGGTTGAACGATCTGATTTATACTGATGGGAAGAGACATTGCATATTGCATTTATATTGAAGCAACCCCGGCCTGACAAAACAATATACTGTTCAACATACATTTACTTGTAATATGCCAAACAGTTACTGGCTATTATTTGATGCAAAACAAATACTGGCTGGGTTCAGAGTCTTATGTTGTCGTCTCTCCAGTGAAGGCTGTTAGTTTGAAGGAATATGCCTTTAGATTTTTTCAGAAATGTCATTTCTACATGTGTAGGATATAAGGCTGAGAGATGAAGCAAATCGGGGAAGTTTGCTCAAACCAACTAAGCAAGTAATTGAGCTGCAGTCCCATATTTCCTATCGCATCCGGTACTCATTAAGGGTGATTATCAGTTTGTTGTGTTTAGATTATTTGTTTACCACTAACATTTGTTAGAATACATCCAATGACAATGACATTTTTGTCTCAGGCATATGCATCCATACTGTACCTTAGGAAGTTTATGAAGTTCAAAATATTATTACGGGGAAAGGCTGTTGAACAGTTTGATATTGCGGCTGACTTGAAGCATCCAGAAACAATTTTTTATAGGCCACAACTTGCTGGGGCAACGAAAGAGGTAATGTGTAAATGGAAACTTATTTGTTTGCTGGACTGTACTATGGTAATAAATTAATGATCAAAATTGTTATCCTATGAAAGAGGCAATGTGTAAATGGAAACTTATTTGTCTGATAGACTGCACTATGGTAATTGATTAATGATCAAAACTGTTATCCTATGTAATTAAAATATGTGTTTTGATTAATTTAGTGGTATCATCTGACTGACACGTTTTGCAAGCAAATAGGTGCAATTTTTTGAAGTGCCCCATTAAAAGCTGAGGTTTTAGATGGTTGATTAAAACTGGAAGTCTCCGTTCTAATTCAGAAGAATGTTGATGTCATAAAAATGGATTTTTCTTGAATTTTTTCTTGAAATATTTAACTGGCACTATCATGTATATGTTATTCATAATATATATACCAGACTTGTTGGAAATCACCATTGGTTTTCCTTTTTAGTCAAATTTCATATGTTTTCAAGTTCAGTTAAAAAAAAAAAAGTTGTGCTCAAAGACAAACTTAGACATTTCAGATTTAGGCACAGCGAATAAAGGGAAAGCTTATTGTAGTGCATTAAATTAATCACCTACGACCAGATGCTATGGGTATCAAGCCCTATCATGTGGGAAACGGTCCAAATCTCCTTTTATAAAATTTATATATTTGATAATCTACAGCAATGATGTCTTTGCATAATGGTGGTGATATCTCTTTATTATGCGAAGTAAGATGTAGTCAGTTATTTGTAATTGGCATGGCCTGGAGAGTGGAGCAGTTATTGCAGGCGATTACTGATTCGCTTGTATTTGGCAAGACAAAGCTTCAAACACCAACTGCCCATTATGTACTTGCACTTATCTGGGTATCTTTTCATATGACATGCTCTTTGGAAGACACACTCATCTCTTGTGGCATTCCTAGTTGCTTTTTCCTTATCGATTAAAATCATAAATTTGGGGTTCTTTAACTATTCTCTAATTTGAAGCAGGCTAACACTTTCAAATTGTTTGTTCAAGTTAACCCTTTAGCTGTCAAATGTTGCATGCTTTTGTTTGAACCATGCATGTTAAAATCTGAAAAAATAAATTAATCAGATTGGTTTCTTTGGCATTGAAATGAATAAATTTGCTTTTAAGTTCATTATGCTTTGTACTTTTCTCTGTTTTGAATTTAGGTCTCTGTGTCAACAATCCTTGGCTTCAATAAAGAAGCGCCTTCAATTGCAGTCAGTGGATTCAATGTGTACCACAAAAATCGCCTCATTAGGGTATGCTTTCTCATTTATAGGGCAGTTGTAAAATGTTACCATCGCTTACTACAAGTTTGTCCTATTTTTGTTATTTCTTCTGAACTGATGCTAAAGATCATTCCGATTGAGTTAGTTTTGTCATGTTGGGAACTATTGAACATCAACATCTGATTGCATTTGAGAAATCATGCGTATCTGGAATTGTTGTTTGGATATTCTATGTATCTTACATTGTTCATTATCCAATGTGCTGTCCCTTACTCCCCCAAACTTGGCCAGGAAGGGTAATGTAGTCATAGTTGTTTTCTTGATCAGTGTGGTGTGCCTTTTGCTCTATGTACAATTTTGTGGTATGGCAAATTGTTGATTGAATTGTTTTGTCATTTTAGCCTTTCTGGAAAGTTACTGCAGATGGATCATCCAGAGGAAATGGTGTTGTGGGTATGCCTAAAATCTAAAAGCACTGTTTTTTAACACTTCTGTTTAGATTGCTGACATGAATTTGTTGATTATTACATTTCTTCAGGAGTTCTTGAAGCAAATTTCATTGAACCAGCACATGACAAGCAGGACTTTGAGAGATCATCTCTGTTTTTGAAGTTGGAGATGAGGCTTAAACAAATGATATTTGACTATTGGTACTTTTCATCTTGTTCCCAGCAAATTCTCATAGTCATCTCTATTTAATATAGATAGCTTGACTACCCTCACTTTTTGACCCCTATGAATTCATAAGTCCTGCTCATTTATGTATGTTGTCAATGATGCCGCTCCAACCCTGCTATTTTCCTCATTTGAAGTGCTTATTTTCTAGTGGTGGTTATGCAGTTTTTTTTCCTGATGAAAATTTGTCAAGTGACAGCTGGAGTAAATCATGATCTCTAGATTTTTATTTTTATTTTTTTTTGAAATGCAGGAAAGGTCACTGTCACTTGATTGGATACCAACCTGAACGTAGCCGGCTGCATAATGTGGAAAGCAAATCTGCGGTGTCTTCTCGAAGTGAGGTGGCTGGAATGCAAAAGCATATGCAAACTGGTAAAAGTATGCATGAACAGCCACTGGTCATTGACCTTTCAAATGTAAGTGATACATGATCTCCTTCTTGTTTATTTGGTTAGTTTACATACTTAATGTGTGTGGATTATATCAGGACTAGTGGTAAATTCTGATGTTTTGCAGCTTTGTGTTGCTATTAATAATTAGCGTGCTTATCATTGTACAAACACAATAGGTGTCTACCGAAAGTTTTTACATTGCAGCATGGACCTGATTGTTCATCTGATATAATGGCTTTTGATGCAGGAATCTTTTGAAGAGGAAAGAAGTACGGAACCTCCATCCAAGGTAGCATCAATCGATCAACTTTGTGAAGAGAACATCCAGTTGTTTATGAGGTAAATATCAGGGCATACTTGTTATATTGTCGTTGTGTCGTGCTTGCCCAACAGTTTGTGCGGCAATAATTGGTCCTCAAACTGGCTATAACTTGGTTTTCTGGAATCTAAAAGCAAACTTTTACTGATAAGTCCTTGTTATCTAAGTGGAAAAGGAGTAAATTTGCATGATGGAGCTGCTGGACAATGCCAAAGTGATCAAGATAGCTGATATAAATAAAAAATAAATTAAATTAACTGAAAACATGCTTTGCTTATAATTCTTGTTTGAAACTTTGGCTGTTCTATGTTGGATATTCAAAAGATGGGGCTGGACATGTTAAATCAGGACTGAAAGCACACAGGTTCAATGCTTGCATTTATCTGTTATGCTGAGAATGCCCAGGGCTGTTTAACTACTTTAGGAATGTTATTTTGTCCAGGAAAGCTTCTATACACTTCCAAAACTTGTAATTTAGGAAAAAACGTCAGGTAAGATGGTGGATGGGGACCAATCATTGTCAGAGAGTTAAACGACCCTTGCTGCTGCAGAACACACACATGAATGCGGAAAAACTTGAGATTTTTCTTATTCAGTTAATAACTCTTTGATTATTCCTGATGTAAATAAGTGGGGGATACCCCTTAGCTTACACAAAACTGGAAAAGGTGAACATGTAATTTAACTACTAAAAGGGAGCATTTGTCCACTAAAATGATGGGAAGCAGTTGTTGCTGGGGCTCTGGTTTTGCTAATTGAATTCTGGTGACCAGCACAAACCACCAATTTTGAACTGTGTTTGGGAATACAGTTCTGACCTTCCACTTACTCCTCACTCATGGAACACTGCATTGATACATTTTCTGCATGTTCGATGTCTACCTCTGGAACTTTCTTTGATCCCTTTTATTTAAGATCTCTGATCCTTAATGAGGGTTCAAGTTGTTACACCATTCCTTTGAAGTTGTTCCATCTGGAATGCACTTTGACATATGAACTGGTCCTCTTTCATCCGACCAGTGGCTTGAACCTCTTGGATGAAATATCCTAACTTGAGAGCACTCGAATTATTGCAGGTGCGAGGAATACGGGCAAAAGGAAAATGAGTTAAAACGTACAGTAAGTAACATAATGTTTATTGTGCTCTTTCTATTTGGATTTTCCGTGATGTCTTTCAGTGTTCACCATTGCTCGCTATCTCTGCAACAGATTGAGGAACTAGAGGAGGAGTTGGCAGAGACCAGAATGAAGTGCACTAAGCTCTCTTTGCACTTGGAAACTCAGAGAAGGCAGAAACTTGTCGAGCAACAGATGGACTGTACTTGATGCAATACTTTTTAGTAGAGCTTTTGGCATAACGGAGGGAAAATGACATGGGGTCGAAAATGTATTTGGATGGGGTGGAATCCTCCTGCTATTGCCCTTCCTCTTTTCGGTTTCTTTGTCTGCCAGTGTCCATTATTAACAACGAAAAGGAGAAACCCCATTAGTATTGGTTTATAGCTAATTAGTATTGAAACTTTTGTTTACGCATGAAGGCAGAATTATTCTAATGGTTGTAAATTCGATCGACCAGAACGGACCTCTGATGTATCCTCTTGCGGAGTTCCTCCTACATTTGTAATTTTCTTTTTCTCCCCTCTTGGTTACAGTAATTAACCCGTCACTACCTTTACAAAGAAATGAAATACCTCCAAGCATAAAAAAAGGAATTAGGGTAATGAACGGCATTCGGACATTTTTTCTTTTTTGGCGTAATCTTCGGATTTTCTGTCTCACACCCTGTGTCACTCTCTGTCTCATTTTTTATTATATTGCTATTTTTCCTACATAAATATCATATTTGAGTTCTTTTTTTGTTTTTTTAAGATTTAATAATTATCAATTGAGTAATATACAAAATTTAACAAATTCAAAAAATCAAAATGCATAAAAAATGAGATTTTTTTTGAATTTTCTGCTGTAATTTTTAAATTTCTATTATATATTATTTTTTGAAACTGTTATATTTATTTTTTATTCAATTAATAGTTATTGGATCTTAAGGAAACAAAAAAAGAACTAAAACATGGTATTTATGTAGGAGAAATAGTAATATAATAAAAAATGAGACAAAGAATGGCACAGGGTGTGGGACAGAAGATCCATTGCGTGTAAAATAGGTAAAATATATACTAACAGTCATGGTGAGAGATTAAAGAAGTTGTGTGAATATTATTATCATTGAAACTAAATTAATAGTCATTAGGCTTTCTGTTGAAGAGCTTAAAAAGTAGCTTTAAGACTCAACCATTTTTTAACATAATTGGTTATGTTGTACAAATGTACACAATTAACAGTAATAGTATAAATAAATTTACAATCAATTATACCCAATCCTCTCATTGATGTATCATTTTATCCACAAGTGTCAACCCTTCACACCAAATCCAAATCTGACAAGCTTTGTCTGAAACCACAACGGAGCAATTCATACCCGGATTCACTAAACCCGTGGAGTCCGGTTCGTAACCGAGCGTTACGGGTTGGCCAACCAGGCCCCTTTCTTTTTCTTCTCCTCCTCCTCTAGAAGCTGAAGACGACCTCAGACTTGCTGAGGCTTCGAGCTCTGCATCAACAAATTAGAACTGAAACTCCAATCTTTGATTTTTCAAGCAAAATTAATATGAGGAAGCGCGACCTAGCCATTCTCATGCTCTCTGCTTTCGCTATTTTCTTTTCTCTTCAGGTAATTTTTTATTTTAATTACTGAAATTTTCGCCCACTAGGATGAACTCCAATAGCACTCCTCTGATAAACCTCAGAGACCTTAGGCTGCCAAATTCAATTCAGTTTTGCGAATGTTCATGCTGAACTTCCATTTAACTGAGTTGAGCTGAATAAGTTTCCTTATTTTGTGTAAATTTTGGTTCCGTAATGATAGCATGAAGGTGATTTTTCGTTCAAAGAAGCGTGGTATCATATATCCGATGAATACCCTATCAAATACGAGGCTGAGCGCCTGCCGCCGCCAATTGTCGCTGATCTCAACGGTGATGGGAAAAAAGAGGTTCTTGTCGCTACTCATGATGCCAAAATTCAGGTGTTGGTTTATTTGTTTTTGCCTTTTTTTTCCCTTTTTTTATAGTTTCTATGTTGTAAATTTTTGACTAGTTAGGGATCAACATCCAGAGAAAAGTTGAGGGTTTTGGGTAGAGTGCTAGTGAAAGTTACCCTGTTGTAGTGAGCTTTTAAGTTTAAATGAAGTTGTTGACCAAGGAGCAGCTATGTAATGTAAACCGAGCTTCTAGTGCCATGGTTGATGAACTCTAAAATTAGGGAATGAATTTGTTGTGGATACTGATGCCTGCCTGTGAAGTGGAACAAGAAGTATCGGAAAGCAAATTGGATTTTGCCAGTATCGTAGCTCTGATTCACACTGTCTGGTTCGTTGTGGGCTTGTGAAAGTGTGATGCATTGACCTCATGGTTTTTGTTAATTATATTCTTTGATTCCTAAAAAATAAATATTGCTTCATAAAGTTTGTGTTAGTATGTGTTCCACGCTTGTCAACTACATGATGTTAGTTTTT
This sequence comes from Coffea eugenioides, assembly GCF_003713205.1. NCBI lineage: Eukaryota > Viridiplantae > Streptophyta > Magnoliopsida > Gentianales > Rubiaceae > Coffea > Coffea eugenioides. The sequence goes on from NC_040041.1 coordinate 2,874,283, forward strand.
CGCTATGTAAGTGACGTATCTTTTGCTTTTGACGTGTAATTTTGAATCCTAGTGCCTGTGTTCCTTCTGCTTGCTGTTCATGATATCTGTTTCTCTTATTAGGTTTTGGAACCTCATGCAAGGCGAGTGGATGAAGGATTCAGTGAAGCACGTGTTCTTGCAGAAGTGTCCCTCTTGCCTGACAGGATTCGGATTGCATCTGGTAGACGTGCTGTGGCAATGGCCACTGGTGTCATAGATCGGAACTACAAGCGCAAAGAACCTCAAAAACAAGTGCTTGTGGTTGTTACATCAGGTTGGTCTGTAATGTGTTTTGATCACAACCTCACGAAGCTATGGGACGTGAACTTGCAGGTACATGAAATGGGAGTTCTGTCACATTGGTTTTACCATGGGCACTTAGCTATAATATCATAAGTTGATAGTTGGCACTTGTGCTTCTGCTGTTGAGTTCTAATTTATTCTTCTCTTTTGTATGTTTATAGGAGGATTTTCCACATAATGCTCATCATAGAGAGATAGCTATCTCTGTTAGCAACTATACTTTAAAGCACGGAGATTCAGGCTTGGTAATTATCGGTGGGAGAATGGAAATGCAGCCTCATGTATGTGATTGATATTTCCAAGTCTTCCAACGTTGTGCTTTTTGTTTAGTTAGCTCATGTTACATACTTTTTTTTTTGGGAATAAAATTGTGCTACATTTCAACTTTCAAGTCTTTATAAGAGATATGGCATTGTGATGAATTATTGTTGTTTATTGCAGTTGCATATGGATCTGTTTGAGGAAATTGAATTGGCAGAGAAAAATGCAGAGCAGCATAGGAGAAGTGCCAGTGAGAAGGAAGTATGGATGGATGTTCTTTATTCAAATGTGTTCTTGTTACTTTTACTGCTATTTAGTTCTTTAAACTTCAGAATTGTCAAGCTGGTCAATTTTGTGGTTTAAGGTTACTCTTTCTTGATGACTCATTTACTGATAAATAGAATCCATCAGCCTCCTTTTCTTGCAATGTCTTTTTTATTCTCTAAAGCATTTTCCGCCATGTCTGTCTGCAGTTTGACTAACAGGGTATTGTAATATTATCTGTTCAATGGACATTTTTCTGGTATTTTTAGCTTGAGACCAAAAAAAAAAAAGAAAAAAGTTCTTGATAGTGCACTTTATTTAGTCTTGTAGTGTAGACAATACTTGATAATTTTTTGTTTATATTTTTATGTTTCAAATGAAGTTAAATGCTTAAGATTATTTACTGTTAAATGCTCAAGATGTATTTAAGTGGTTATCTTTATTTGAATACTGTAATTTTCCTCATAACTCCTTGTACCCATCTTTGCCTTGAGATGATATACTGGGAACTGTTATATTTTAGGTAGTTTTTTTGATAACTGCCTTTGCCTTCATCTTCTAATTCTTTAATTGGCTTCTTTTTAAGCATCACTTTTTTGAAGGCCTTGCATGGATTTTATATCTTAGAACTAATTATTGGTTTCTTTTTTGCTAAACTAGAGCTTTCTACTGGTCTTTGTCATAGTTCTTGAGATTGTGTTTGTAAATTGGTTGAGTGATAAGTCAGGTACTGCACTTTATTTTTTGTTGTACAGTCATTCTTTTTATGTTTTTTACACCTAGGCTTCTGACAATTCTGGGATGGTGGATTTACGCCATTTTGCATTTTATGCATTTGCTGGTCGATCTGGCCAACTCCGTTGGAGCAGAAAGAAAGAGGTTTGTCCATTTCCAAACTTTGATTAGTCTGACAGTTCATGTGTCTTATGCCATCTTTTTTGCAAGGGAGATATTTCATGCTATTTCAATAAAGGATGAAGAAAAACTCAAAATTTTTGTAGGTTATCCTTCAAAAGCTACCTCTCTGATGCAATCAGGGCCTGCATAGTTCTAAGTTTTTCTTTAGCAAAAATCTTGAATGTCAAGATATTGTTGTCTTTAACTATTTCTTCGTGTCAAAATACTTGGTGATACCTCTGCTACGCCGAGATTTCTTTCTTGCTTATGAATGAACAAAGTTGGGAAGAATTTCTTTTTTATGGACGTACACATTTCATATTGGCTTATTGGATCAATGGTGCTTTTACTGGCATTTCCACTCTGGAACTGAAATTGCAAAATAAGTTTATTTATTATTTTTAAGCTCAAACTTGAAATACATGATTCGTGTGGTGGATTTTCTTTTTGCTCATTTCGTGTTCAAAATGTAGGATATTGAAAGTCATCCTCCAGATGCATCGCAGTTAATACCCCAGCACAATTATAAGCTTGATGCTCATGCTTTAAACAGCCGCCATCCAGGAGAGGTATGCAGCAGTAGAATTAACTTCAGTTTACAGTTCAAAAGGCAGTAGTCAACTTTTCCAATTTGAAGTAATGGACTCTAGGTATTCATGAATTGAACTTTAATTGCTAAAGAAAACCATAAAGTGAAGGTCATTTAAGCTTTGGGTATAAACATCTTAGGACTGGATTTTGTACTTGGGTGTGGATGTTCTCAGGTCCAGCTACGAGAATAATGGGGAACTTATTGGGAAAATAGTAGGGAGAAGAACATATGAATTGTTGAAGAAGAAACCTAAAAAAAATTGTTTCATGCGTTGGAGTACGTATTAATGTTTAGTTTATTGTAGCATGTTAAAATTATAAATTCAGTCAGGTTATTAATTTCAGCGGAGAAATTAAACCCCGCATATTTATGTATCATTCATCCCCTCACCCCCCTTTTTCCCCTTATGAAGTGTTCATTTGTGCATCAGTGTCCCATGTGTTGCTTAAGTTCTAGTCTTCTGTCGACCGTGCGACTATACAACCATGCGACTCTTGTATAGGTTACCATTATATTTCACATTTGTTACTTATTCCACGGTAGAGTTATAATTGTTGATGAAACTGTGTTTGATATCAAGAGTCTCTTATCTTGAGTGAGCTTACTTAAATGCGTTGAACCAAAGTTTGAATGCAGGGACTTCAGAGAATCTATCCTTGGTGTTATGCCGCATCATTGGGTAAATCTGATGTCTTCTTCTGAATCTTCCTTCTGCTATTCATCTTTAAATAGTCATAACATTACTAATGTGGAATATTTTCCCAATCAGGATCAGCGGGAGGATACTTTATTTGAGCTGGCACATTTTAGGCGTCACAAGAGGAAAACTGTGAAGAAAACGCCTGGAAAGAACATGAACTATCCTTTTCACAAACCAGAGGAAAATCATCCTCCAGGAAAGGATACATCAAAGAAGATTTCTAATGCAATAGGGAAGGCAGTAAACTATGCTAAATCTGCAAAATCCAAGAAGGTTACTTTCATATTCCTCAGTGGCTAAAGTTTTATATAATTTTTATTAATATTATTGTTATTATCAGTATCATATGGACCTCCCCCCCCCAATAAAAAAATTTTAAAAATTTTACTTTTGAAATTTAAAGTTTTGCCCCTGCAAAAACTTGAAAATGTTTTATGTTATGTGCATAAATTTTGATATGTTAAAATTTGCCTCCTAAACAGAAATGTTCTGGTTCTGTCCTAGATTACCATTATTATTATTTCGTCTTAAGAATAAGATATTTGGTGTCACCTTTTAGTTCTTTCATACATATTAATTGACTTTCAGCTAGATGTAAGATGTATATTGTTGTCTCTATAGATTCCATTTGTTTTTTCTTGAAATCTTCAGTATTTTGTATCCTAGACTGGACAACTGTGCAACTTGAATCCTGTGGCATCGGTTTCTATAAAAATTTGTTGTTTTGATACAAGGTGGCAATATGGCCCTATAATTCATGTAACTCACAGGTGAAATGCAAATGGTCTTTAACCAGGAATTTCAAGTATGCTTTTATCACTTTTTTGAAGCCAGCACTGTCATAGCAATTTTTTGAACTCAGTTTGTCTATTAGAGCAAATAAATTCTTGAAATGTTAACCGTAATAATCTTCCTTTAATCATTTTCATTCATACACTGGAGTACTTCCCTAAAGCCTTCTGCACTTTGGTAATGCAGCCTTTGCCTTATATACCGACCATAACAAACTATACTCAACTCTGGTGGGTTCCTAATGTTGTTGTTGCTCATCAAAAAGAAGGAATTGAAGCTGTTCATTTGGCATCAGGGCGCACCATATGTAAGGTAAAGATAAGTAATAATTTGCATATAAATGCACCGCTCTCCTTGAAATCCAAGGTCTCTGCTAGAGTCTCTACATGCTTATTTTCACTGAATATTCAAAGACAATCGCTATAGATTGCTAGGCCATTTTATATTTCACAGAAATCACTAATTATCCTATGACTGTTTGGCTTATTGAAAAACGAGTAATAGTAACAATTGATCCCATTTGTAGACCTGTGACTATCAAAAATTCTTGCCTTCCCAATAGCATTTTTTAGAAGGAATGAGTTTACGGAAAAGCATTTGGAAGATAACCAGAATTATTATCAAAGCGTGCTGGTTTTATGGGACTCTCGTCTTGTTTTAGTTGGGGATTTGACACCGGGTATTTACCTAGATGATTGATATTTATGCAAAGAGATTGAAAGGTGAAACGCCAGTTGACTGGTTAAAAAGGTATTACTTTGAAATCTACAACATCATTCTGCATTGCTGAGTTCTATATCTGTGTTGGCGGGCCATGACTGTCGGATATAATCTATTTTAATCATCTTCCTGATGATTGCAAATTCTCATCTTAACAGACTTAGATATATGAAGACGTGCATGTGCATTTTCCATGTCATTATTAATGTGATCTATTTTGATCCTGCAGTATATACTGTTCAGTTGGACTAACAAATTTATTGTATGATGTGAATATTGGTTTCCTTAGCTTCATCTTCAAGAAGGTGGCCTCCATGGCGATATTAATGGTGATGGAGTCCTAGATCATGTCCAGGTGAAATATTTTCTTTTATCTATTTCAGAAATTTCATTACCAAGCAAATAAATTGCAATAATTGTGTCAGTTTTCAGTTGAAATTCTTTTGGTAGGATTATTGCTAATTTGCCTACTCCAAGTCTCCAAGATTGTCATCAAGTTACTCTTCTGGCTGAATTGCTAAAAGAAATTTCCAATTGTACGCATCTAGCCTGGGAACATCTTTTAGTGGGACTCATTAAATTTCTTGAAGTTGGACAATTTTCACATATCTCAATTTTTGGCTGTAGTTGATTTGAAGGACATGCAGAGTTTTAATTGTCCACATTTAAATGTATGTGCAGCCTCTTGCTGCATCAGGTAGCAATGCAACTTTCCTTACTTTTCAGATGGATTGAGTGAGATTAGATGATGATGATGATGATGATAGCAATATATATATATATATATATATATATAGAGAGAGAGAGAGAGAGAGAGAGCATAAATAAGACTAGAGCAACGCTTCCAATTGCTCCTTCAGGGCCTGGGGGTGGCAAGGTAAGACTTTGCGGGGTTGAATGTTGATGTGGGAGGAGCTTAGATGTTTATTCTCTCCTCAATTGTTGCTTAAGTCTGAATGGCACTATTGCTGTTTGACATCAGCAGTTTGTCCAATGATTATGATGTTTCTCTTTTCTTTTTTTTTTATGGGGTCCTTGCCAGCCTAGTAAATGATGGCTTTTTGTTTTGGGGATTGCACAATCTTTTTATGTATTCCCCCAGAAGAATGGGGGGTGGAATAGATGGGCTCTACTTAAGTAAGCTATTAAATCCAGTTTTACCTATAAAGTTGTTGTGAGGTAGTAACATAAATGTCTTGCTTGTAGGTTGTGGGTGCAAATGGTGCTGAACAGACTGTTGTTAGTGGATCTATGGAAGTACTGCGTCCCTGCTGGGCTGTGGCAACTTCTGGTGTTCCAGTGCGAGAACAACTTTTTAATGCTTCTATATGTCATCATTCTCCCCTTAACCTTTTCCAACATGGGGAATTTTCCAGAGGCTTTGGGCGGATGCTTGATGTAAGCTCGTTAGAGGTGGCCACACCTATTCTCATCCCAACAAATGATGGTCATCGGCATCGTAAAGGAAGTCATGGTGATGTTGTTTTCTTAACAAATAGAGGAGAGGTACACTGTTAAACTAGAAGCATATACAACTTTTAATCTGTAGATTTAGTCACGATTATGTCCTCTAAATTTCAGTCTTAGGCCATGGAGATACTGGAATAGTATCTTCTTGCAAATCAACAGGCATGTCAGCTGTAGTTGCTTGCTTACTAAGGGCTTCGAAATTATTAATTGTTATAACCACCTCCTTTCCCACTTTTAGTTTGATGCTTCGTATTTCACCTGAATATGTACCGTTTTGCTTTGAAAAAAGGTGAATAACCAAACAATGAGGAATTATGTGCATTTTGTTTTTAGGTGACATCATATTCTCCTGGGTTGCTCGGCCACGATGCTTCCTGGAATTGGCAAATCTTGACAGGTGCCACATGGTCCAATCCTCCATCTCCATCAGGGTTGACAGAGTCTGGTCAGGTGATCCCTACCTTAAAAGCATTTCGCTTGCGTCCTCATGATGGTAGAGATTTGATCCTGGCCGCGGGAGATCAAGAAGCTGTAGTGTTGTCTCCTGGAGGAAGTACATTAACAACAGTTGAGCTTCCTGCAGCTCCAACGCATGCCTTGGTCACTGTGGACTTTTCAAATGATGGACTGACCGACCTTATTCTTGTGACTTCCAATGGGGTGTACGGCTTCGTTCAGACTAGGCAACCGGGTGCCCTCTTCTTTAGCACATTGGTGGGCTGCCTTATAGTAGTCATGGGAGTCCTCTTTGTCTCGCAACACCTAAATTCCGTCAAAGGGAAACCTCGACCCTCATCAGGTCACCTATGAAACAGTGCCAGTTCTGTGGTGGTATCTGAGCAATGCAGTGCAGATTGACTGTTTCTTTTTATGAGATTGGACCACTATAAATTAACCGGGATCAACTACTTAGAGAACAGCCAAATGCAGTCAGCTTTTGGGATACCTGTGCATATCGTCCGGAATCTTGATGACTTACTTAAAATCTTTTTCCTTTTTCGTTTGCATTGGCGTTGTTCACCTGTAATGGTTCTATGGAGTATATTATAGAAGATCTTTACATGTAACCTTTTAACAATTTTGGAACTGGTTTACAGAATTGCATTCTTCCCTTGATCTTTCTGTTCTTGCTCCAATCTTTTGAGGAAAGTTGTCCTTTCAAGCACTAGTGTAAGGTGTGCATTCAGACCCAACTGTCGAAGAAATATAACGGCTGCTAACCAGGGTTGCAACGGTCTTACGGTTACTGCAGGAAGGCGGCAGTTATATGCCGTCTCTCTCATCTCAGCTAATCAGTCACCTCCGAAGGTCGAAGCCGCAAAATCCATCCTAGTTTTGACTGCCGTATTAGCTGAAAATCAATGCGTTCATAGTCTCTGCTTAAAGCGGCAAAACTAATTGCGATCAATAAAAGCTCAAGAAGCAAGTGCAAAATCTCGTGATGTTTTCCGCCAAGTGATCCCCTACAGGTCCAGAAGTAGGGTACCGATGGTGACCTATGATAGGGAGTAATTGAGAATAACAACTCGGAGCTTGGAAGGACTAAAGTACTGCCGGATCTGGATCTGTATTTAAGCCCGCTCGAGTATTGCTCCCAGAATGAGAGACCAGAAAAGAAACCCCAGATTTTGCTTCTAAACCAGGTCATTTATTGCTCTGCTCGTACGCATGATGTGCAGGCTGCTATCGCCCATCAACTGTTCATCTACTACTGCTGTCTGCAAAAGGAAGACTGAACATTCTGACTTTATTTATTCCCGCCCCCTTCTCTCTCTCAGAAACCAGAGAATTTAGAATGAGATATTGGGAAGACTTTCATTAGCATTAATTTTCCCTTTGTGTTTCATATTCTCACAGTCGTTCGGTCCTCTGGCATGGCATCTCGTTCTTGTAGGGTGTCAAAATGCTCATTCCAAAACGAAAAATCAACTAGCAAGAGGGAAGATAATATAGCATCAAGTGTTACGTTACAATGAATTAAGTTCCTAGTGCATTCTAAAGAGGCCGGCTCTAGAATTGTTTCTCTAAATCTTCAGCAAAAGTTCAGCTGTCATCTTTGTTCCTGCATTATTCTAAGTTTCATCAAAAATTTAGCAGACACCACCCGATTTGCAAAATACAATCATATAGTGGAACAAACTCTATAAGCGACGAAATTGGATTATTCTATCATGAAATCTAAACAGACACCACCTGATTTACGAATCATGATAACAATAAAAATAGAGGTGCATATCCAATGTGGTTGCTTTTTTTTTCTTTTTTTTTTTCAAAAGTTATGAGGTGGGGTGAAGTTTTTGTAATTGCATTCCACGGGGTGGAAGTCATAGCTACATGTTACCCTCTCGTATGATTATAATGAACTTGCTTCCAGTCTAAATTGGTACAGCAGTTACGTAGAATTGTTCGTTTAGTCCAGTGGTTTGAGAAGTTGATTGGAACCTAGATAATACCATAATATATATATATATATATCTATATCGATATCATATTATCAAGCTTTAATTTCTTTGCAGGTTGATAACATATATTATACTTCAGCAACAGATTGCACTTTTTATTAAATCGATTTAATTCCATCAAATAAATTCGTTACCCTTTTGTCGAAGCTATATACATGGCCTTTACTTCTTTTTTTTTAATTTTCTTTTCTTCCATTCCGTCGCTTCAAATTTCCTTCAGCATTATTGATTTGATTTGTTTGAGACCATTGCAATCATTTTGTCATGTGGAAATTATTGAAGATATGGATCAAAAAAAAAATTTCCCCATACAAAATTGCAGAAAAATTTATATATCTTTTGCTACAGGACAAAGCCTAAAGGGCAAAACTGCTACTGTTTCAACCAATTGGTGAGCCTCGGTTCATTCATTTCGTTTTCTTCGATGGCAGAAAAATCTGAGCACAAGAGACAAAGAAAGCTGATATCTTCAGAATAGAAATGGGAAGAGATTCATGAACTCAAAAACTTGGCAACGTTCCAGGATTAGACTCACCTGAACCCGCAGTTTATACTAGATACATATATTTCCTGTATAAGCCACTAATTTGTTTAGAGATTCCAACGACAGAAGGTCAGAAACAGTGGCATATTTCTGTCATATTCTTCTTGTAGCTGCTCGTTAAGATCTTCCATTATTTGTATTTGTAGAAGCCATTTCTCGTTGAAATTGTATAACACAACAAAAATCACATGCTCATGATTCTTGGTTGGGTGCAGAACATAATACCCCTGGTCAAATTGACGCAGTAATGTAATGTAATGGCATCACCCCCACACATGCGGAAAGTCAAAATGCAGCAGGGAGAATATACAGTATACACTAGCTGATCAGCATGGTTCAAATTAGGATACTCAGAATAAACTAACTCCACTTTGTATTTCTAAGCTTGTATTACTTTCTCACTTTGTATCCTAAACTTAAATTCAAATACTTTGCAATCCAACATCTTAGATTTGTTCTATTTAAGTCTAATCAATAATAGTAGTGTTAGCAAAACTAAAGAAATAGGGTCCGTACAAATTGATGATAATATGCTAAAAGCAGTCCGAAAAAAAAAAGAAGCAAAGAGATCGTAACCGGAACAAAATAACATATTATCATTAATTTTCACGATCTTTTATTTAGTTGATTGTGCTAACAATATTATTAATTGGACTTAAGTGAGACAAATATGATCGATTACAATGCAAAATAAAAATGTGGTACATGTTTGAGGGTGCAAAGTAGAGTTCGGTCCTCAAAAAATTGCAACGGTGGAATTTGGAAAGGAAAAAAAGAAAAGATGAATGTCCGAATCCGCAGATGAATTTCCACGAAATTAAACCTCCTTTCCTTTAGCGGTTCCTCCATCAAGGGGTATGCCTGAGTGTTCAATTTTTATAAGTGTATATCGAGTATAAGACTCCATCATCTACTGTTATAATGTGGTCATTTTTTGCATCTGCACTTTCAAATATTTTTACGTGACCTTAAGAATGGTTATACGACAAATATGTGATTTTTTTTTTATTTTGGTGGGATATGGAAAATGTACCTGATATGTTAAGCGTAACATAATTTGATTAAGGTAATTAAAAATTTGCAGTCTTCAAGAAAATTAAATAACAATTCTTGGCATAACTACATAGGCCTAGAATTAGATTCTTATTGCTCATTCACAAAGACGAAGACGTAGTGAACAAAGAAATCAAGCCATGTTATGGAAAACATCGAAAAAAAAATACGTGCTTCAATTCTACGTGTTGTCAGAAAAGTTTGTGGTTATCAACCTTGGAAAATTTTCCCCCTTAATAGTAGATGTGATCCAAAGTTGATGTTCCTAAAAGCCATGAATTGAAAATAATAATAATAAAAAAAAACTAATATAGAGCTTAGTGATAAATATCGTGAATATTATTAGTGATCAACCAGCGGCTTATGACTCCAAGAACCATCCATTTTAGGTGCAGGTTATATGCATGCATACAAACATAAATGGTTAATAAGCTTAATCTTGTAGTAGTATTTAATTAGCATTTGAGGGTCATGTGACTGACTGAGTCTGCGATTCCCTCAGTCCTTTTTCACTCTTGTGGATCCTTGTACGGATGCCCGACTACCAGACCAACATCTGCAACTTCTACAACTGGTGATCCACATTTTTTAGCCATGTCCCAATAGATCCCATTCGCAATTTTCTATGGAACTGTACTATTTACACCTTTAAAGATACACACAGATCGATCCATACTACTACTGCCATCTTGAAATGGATGCTTTGTCGATTAACCTGCGACTGTAGCCTGCAGTTTTCCAACCATGTTTCATTAACGGCAAATCCCAGAATAAGGCACAATTATTATGTGGATTATCTATCCTCTTTCCCCTCCAGTTTTAAAGTATATTATCCTGATAGATTATACAAATCATTACTTTAAAATGATCACGTGAATCAACCTTTTTTTTTTTTGGTGGGGAGAGCTAGCTATCCAATAAAACGGGCTAAATATTTATGGATGTCAGCAGTCGGATCTCTATCTTTTTTTTTTTTTTTCTTCTTCTTTCCTTTAAAGTAAATACACCCTAGCCCTAGATATGCATAAACATATATTAATTTGAGGAAAGGTGTCCATATGAATCTTTCCCTTTCCTTTAGGCCTTTACTGTCCCCCACTGAAGCTTCTAAACTTCTTCATGAGATATATACCATGGCTGCCGAGCTAGGAGGCCACAACCTACGACCTATATACACATGACCTCAACAAATTGTATCCAAGATTCAGAGAAGTAATATGATCAAGGGATGTTATCAAACATACAACCAGTATTAAGTATTAACAACATGCTTGCTGGCCACCTTCTTCACGGGAATCCTGCTAAGTTTTTTATTTTCTTGTTTTGGTTCTGAAAAGTCTTCTTTGAGCAAATTGAGCAACTCAGCCCGGCTGCTGCTGCTGCTGCAGGTCCTGTAGTTAAAACTCCCGCTGCCTGAATCTGAGTGACCTCCAAAACCGGATAAGGCCCTGCTTGTGCTCAGAGGGACCACTTACTTCTTTATACATTTGTTTAGTGTGCAGTAGAGTCCTTCCTTCCTATATGGTTGGGGGGCACCCTAAACTAAATTTGCTTCTTTCCACCTCTACTTCATCTTATTACATTCCCATACCAAAAACCCTAAAAGTTTTTCCGATTGCTAAAGCATTGGTGCTCGGTGTATTATGTCCTTATTTACAGGTCAAACATCATGTTTTCATCTCTTTATATAGCCAGCCCTTCAATCAAATTCATCTCTCTAACTTTCTTGAAAAAGAAATTCAGTAGTGATTCAGATTTATTTAAGGGTTGAGAGAAGTTGCCAAAATAAACGATAAAAGACACCTTAGTTCTTTGCTTGATAAAAATGAAAAAAAAAAAAGGCAGTGAGTTGTCTTTAATGAGATAGTAGTGACAAGCTAAGCATCCTACTTTTTCAATCAACTCAAACACTAGCAAAATATATATGATCTCAAAAGAACGATTTCGAGGCGAGGTTAATGATGTAGATGAAGACCATCATTATTGTGTACTCGAGTTTAACCAATTTGACAATTAAGTGAATTTTATGATTTGAAATGAGCTATTATTGTTCAGGATGCAAGCACGGGGAAATAAAATACTCAACTATATCTAACAAGTGTCGATATGTAGCAACACGGATTGCCTTGAAACACCAAATGGTTTTTTTTTTTTTTTATTTAAAGAAAATTATTATATTGAATTCCATATGGCAAAAACCCTTTTCTCTCTAATCTTTACCATACCTAACCACGGGGGAATTATTTCAAGAAAATATACCATCAAACAAAATATTACCAGTTGAAAAGCTGAAATGGCGAAGCTGGTCCGTCCGTCCGTCCGTCGCAAGTGAGAGTGGTAATTTTTCTTCTCAAGTGGTCGTTATTATGTCTTCTTGTTGTGTATATGTATGACACTTGAATTAAAAAGCAAAACAATCAATTATGTCATTTGCACCAAAAGAGTCCTGAAGCGAAAAGACTTGCAACCCTGAAATTCGTACTAAACCCTAATAAAGTGAATAAACCAAAGGTCGCTTGTTTTATCTGCTTGCTGCAATTCAAGAATACATGAAGAATGGGTTACAAATAATAATTTAATAATAGCATAGCAGAGCAGAGGAAGGGCTGAGAGGCAAAATGTATGTGGTTGAACGTCAAAGGGTAGCTCTGTACTCTCATATCAGCCTTCATTCCCCATCGAGAAAGGTCCTTCAAGTTCAATCCCACTGTGGCTGACGCAAAGAATATACACTTTGACCTGACCACAGCCATCCATACCCTCCTGTCTCTCCGTCCGTCTGTCCAGCCACTCCCAACCTTTTTGATCTCTCATCTCTATCACTCAATTAATTATGCCTTCTTCCGTTATAGTTACTCGAACAATGAATATATTATTGCCATTATTATTCTGCATCAACCAATAATTGTTGAATTCTCCTCCAGCATCAATTAACGTTCAACTCGTAGTGTTACCCAACCGAGGCCCAAATACAAACTTTTTGGTTAACATGATGATGAATTCCATAAAAAAGATGATGTGTTGCGCATCGCATCGCATCGTATGCAACAGTAGTGATAATGTATATATATATATATAAGATTAAATTAAGATTAATTCATACTTTATTTATTTATTTTCTTTGAAGCACATTAATCAGTACCCGAAAGCGAGCTATGCATTATATTGTTTGGAGCTGCTCCGTTTAGCAAGAGTTGAAGTTGAAAAGGCCAAAAGAAGAGGAAATTCGCTCAATTGTTGGATGCGTATAGTTTCTCGAGAAAATTAATTACTACTGATTACGGGACAGATCCATTTCGTGACTTGCCCTCAGGAGCAGTACGGATATCCCACTTTTTGTTGCTCGAGGAGGAGGAGGAGGAGGAAATCTTGAATTCGAGAAAAGCGGAATGCAAATTTGTTGGCATGAAAATTTGCGACTGACTCCCTCTCTCCCATCGCATCATTAATTTTTGGTAAAGTTGAATTGGACAGTGTCAGCATTGGGAAAGGGTAAAAATGGCTCGGGGGGTGATGATTATCATCTTTCGGCTGCTTGTTCCGTGAAAAGCGAATGCTGACAATAAAATGGCTTACAAGGGATCCCCAGCCCTGAGAGTTTTTCTTCAATCAGGCAAGCGACCTCTCATCAGCTTTGCCCCATTCTTCTTTGTTCTACTGCTGCTGCTACTACCAGAACTAACATTAATAAATTTCTTCACTCTTAGGCCAAATGCATATAACAACACAAGTAGAGTTGTTCCAAGGGGAACAAGAGAGACTACGATGGGATTTCAAGAAATGTCAAATGACGATTTCAAGAACCAAATAGGAAACGAAAAGTTAAAAAAGGAAACACGCTTTTATCATAGGAGGATGACCTCAATGCAATTCCAACATTATTACCACATCCCGCATGGATAATTGCGTGGGGATGAGAATAATTACTCCTCTACTACTCTAATGCAAAGGCAGCAGTTAAGCTTTATGAAAGGCCAGAAAAACCAGAGCAGCAAAAACTAAAACCGAATAAGGAGAAGCATTTGATTAAAGCAGTGACATAGGTCGTCTCTGACGAATAAGCAAAACTAGAGATCATTTCACCATGAAAAATTGTCCTTGCGTGGGTGGGATGCTATACATGCTGCTGTGAACATCAAGCACCGCGCCTGGGGCAGTGCCACATTTAAATCCCGGCTTCTTCTAGCATGCAAATCTCGGCGATATTTATATCTTTTTGGGGCAAAAATATCCTTTTTACCATTAAAACTATTATTACATCATATATTTGCTTGATATTTTGGATTGCAAAAGTAGGACACCATAAATATCTTGATTCTTATAAGGCGGGAAAGGAGAAAAATGCTTTCAACAAAAACATTGAGTTTGTTTGGATAAGAATTTATTTGGATGATTTATTTGATCCAGTTACTGTAGTACTTTTTGTGATGTGATGTATGTGAGATAAAAAGGTGATTGGGAATTGTGAGTATGATGCAAGCAAAATAAAATCTGAAATAAATCTTGCAAATTTTCTTTGTCCAAACAAACCCATTAAAAGCATCCTACAGAATACCACCCGCGAAGATGGAGAAAATCTTTTTTCTTATCAACAAAATGCATTAGTACGGACTGCATATATATATATATATATATATACACATGCATCATGCAAGCGGAGAATAACTGAACTGGCCACATTATTGTATCATGTTACCCGACTCAAGAGCAAAGAGTATGAGCACAAGACACTTTGCATACAGCATGTAAGAATGACCAACTCTAATTCATCCAAAACAAACTTCTTGACACCTTCAAAGCCTGAACTGGTATTTCATACCATGATAACTTTAATCCATCCAAAACATTCTTCTACGTGTAGAGCTCAATAAGACACCAGGAGCAAGAGTGAAAGTATTCAAATTTGTGGCTCGTCAAATTTTCTTTGGTTTGCAAAATATCCAACGCTAAGTTGATAATTTATCTCAATTTCAGGAGCAATAACTAGTCAACTTCTGGTCCTGTGATCAAGTGCTATTTACAGACTTTGGTTTCTAACGTTCAGTTCACAGATTGCACCATGCATGGCATACCTGCCAATAAGAAGTTATTAATTACGTCCATATCTTACAAGTTTCACTTCTAAGACTATTATATAGGGCTTGTAACGTGACCTAGTGTTCACTGCATTTGATATATTTCTAGTGAACTACTCAGAGTATCTTGCTAAACTATTATATATCTGGGGCCTGCAAAATTAGTCCTATTTACTTGTTAGTAGATCTTTCTCTATTAGTCTTGTCATAGGATAAAATATATTCACCAACTGGAATTTGCTTTCACTCCATTACAACAAGAGGAGGAGAGAGAGGAAACACTATCATTCATTAGTCATCAATTTAAATCGCCACCAAGCAAATTACAAAGGTTTAACTACTATAACAATCTTCAAAATAATACCCACTTGGCCAAAATGCCTAATTCCAGTTTGCTAAATGATGCATCATGCAAGTCAAATCATGGGATCGATCTCTACATGAAGAGAATGCTGTTACCAAACCAGACATCCTCAACGTGGGTATAAATCAAGAGGTCTAGAGGTAGCACTGTTCAAAGCGTAAAGACTAACAGCTCGAGTGTGCAATAACCAAGGTCTGTACAATCTCCAATCTCCAATCTCCTACAGAAGAGTATGGCACACAAGAAGCTTATCTTGTTCTAGAATGATCAGAAATATGGAATTGCTACAAATATCCCAGACATGTCATGTAACTTGTGTCTGAACCCATGATCAATCCAAAGAGGGCAGCAGCAAGGTTGTAGATCCTTTATTCTCATCTTCACATGAACCTCAAGTCTAACTGAGTGTGCTTTAAATAATTTCTTCAAGTCATTTCACTCAAACAGATTGTCGGGTGTGTTAAGGCCTCCACAGTTGTTGTCAATGATAGCTTTCCCTACCTCTCAAAAGTGTTCAAATTGGTCTAGTCTTTTAGCACCCTCAGTCCTCCTAAGAGATTGAAACTTCTGAGTTTTCTTACCACCACTTGGGTTTAGGGATTGGTGACATCCTACATCCCTTAAACTGATCTTAGTCACTCTTGGGTGGACTGGCAGCATATTAGAATTTCTTACCTAGAGGAGTTGGTTTTTGCACCAACCAACTTTAACGTTTGATATAGCCCTAATAATTAATTAAATAATCTTACTAAAGGCATTAGACACATCTCTATCTTTTCTATTTATAGATGGTAAGAGTCAGACTCCATGGATAGAATTTCTCTCTTCAATTACACACAGTAATTCACAAGGCAAAATGATTTGCCTTAAAAGAGTCCCATTTTGGAAAGGGTAATTTAAGTTTTAGAAATATGCTTTAACAGTAGACATCAAAGTGGAGTACTCCATATACAAGTAACTTTGCAAAGGAATAGAGGCTTATCAAAATTGTGTCATATTTGTCCTTATAACATGCGTCATTAAATGTCAAATAAGGTCCATGGAATCACTACGTGACAAAAAGGTTTTAATCAACTGAGAAGAATAAAAATACAAAAAAAAAAAAAAAAATCAAAGTCACCGCTGCGATGAAAATGAAGAAGGCCTAGTAGGGTAGAAGTCTTGGATGCGTCAAACATATCATAGAGTAACATGCATTAAGTTGGCAAGAGAGAGAAACTCTTTTATCTTACACTACTGCTTTCATTAGCACACGAAAACTAAAAAATGCATGCACCAGTAAGTAACACTACTACTATGGATTTTATCATTTAAGCAACACTACTACTATGGATTTTTGCACATTAATATCATGAATGCATTTTCAGGTGCATCAAAAGGTTAACAGATGGAAAGAAGCGATTCCTCTTCCTTTCATGCAAGTCACATCCTTGTGTTCAGATTTAGCCAAATTAATATCTAGTGATAGGAGGACATAAAATAACAAAAGGGAAAAAAAAAATTTGTACCCCGAGAGAGAGAGAGAGACAGAGACAGAGAAAAGAAAAGAGAATGGATGTATCTTTGAAAACGTGAATATTCCTGCATGGCTGGACTCCCACATTGAAAAAGAAGAAAAGATGTCTCGAATGCAGGTTGTCCAATCCAGGAAGCAAGCAAAGCCGTTTTAAGTCGAGAAAATTCAAAGCAAAGAAACAGACTCACGCGTAACGGGGAGGAAAAAGCAAGCTTAGAAGTCCAAACTGACCAGAAATACTAACGAAATTCAACCAAGAAAAAAAAAAAAAGTTCCCACAAATACAAGCATCATACACTAGAAACAAGCAGCAGCCCATGATCATTATTATGTACGCAATATCAACTCTCTGTCATATATAGATATAGGTATAGATATATATATATATATATATATATTTCAAAGAGAGCAATTCTTCAACCTTGCATCGAAATTTGAAATAAAAAACAAAAACATCAAAAGCCCCTCGTTTTCTCTTCTTTGTCGATCCTCCTCTCCTATTTTCCTTGTGTAATTAGTAATTTTAATAAGCGCAATGCGTGTCAAATGTTCTTCTCTACTACAAACAGTAAAAATATTACTACTACAACTGTACCACGAGGAAATAGTACACAAAGTCAAGAAGAAGGTTGATTAGAGAGAGAGTGTGTGAGAGAGAGAGAGAGAATGTATGGAATTTTCCTCTTGTTGTTTCATTTCAGGACCTTGGAGGTGGGAAGAATTGCGTACCAGCCATGTAAGAATTCAGTGGAGCTGGATACATTGACGGGTCAAGAAATGGCGAACCCGCAGCTGCTCCTCCTCCTCCTCCTCCTCCACCACTGACGGTTGTCGTACCGGTGGAGGTTGCAGTGGCAGCTGTACCAGTAATGAGATTAAGCTGTTGTACTCCCGTAGTGCTGCCGCTTCCGCCACCAGACGAACTCTCAGTAGTCATGTACTGACTCTCGAGGCCTTGATCATACAAAATTCCCTTGAAAACATGTCCTCCAATGTTTACAGCCGTCTGATACGCGTACTGATCCTCATTTTCATCAATGGAGCTCACTCGTACGCACCGAAAAACCGCCGAAGTGCTTACTTCTGCCGGAAAATGTCCCACTTCGAACCCTAAAGCCACACGAAACATCACCAAAAACTGTAATAATAAGTTTTCCAGTACTGGTAAATATTTCATGTTACCACATGAATCCAAGCGCCAAATAAATATTTTGTTTAGAGGGGAGGGGGAGTGGGAGGGATGGAGGGAGGGACGCATTCCTTCCTTCCTTCACTGTAACCAACAAAAACAAGGTGGGAGAGAGAGAGAGAGAGAGGAGGAATAGCGTTTTCTTAGTCAATCTTTTGTCAGAGAGACCAAGAAACAGTAGTTGCAGTGTTTCGGAAAGGAAAAGGAAAAGGAAAAGCTGTGATGATGGATGGTTTTTCCTATGGAGAAGCAAGAGAAAGAGGAGCATGTGGGAGAAGTCGACTTCATCCATCACGCAATCGTTATGTCTTGTTTTATTCTTCCTTTTTTATGCAACTCAACACCAGAGAAGAACCAGTTAAGACAGTGAAATCTATGCACACCCAGAGATTACATTTCTCTCTCTCTCTCTCTCTCTCTCTTTGTTGACACAAATTTCCCATATCAAGAATCTTTAGCAACTTGAAACTTTGCATCGAGCGGCATACGTATAAGTAGTTGTAGGAAGACATCACTACTAATTTTTACCTGAAGAATTGGAGGGTAAGCGAGTACAGACGAGTGAAGAAGAAGCTCGATTCTCTTTCTGCCTTTTGGAATTCTCCCCTCTATGGCTATGACCATGATGAAGTTGCAATTGTTGCTGCTGCTGGTTTTGGTTTTCTTGAGTTTGTTCTTGCTGCTGCAAAGAAGCAAGTTGCTGCTGCCTTTCCCTTCTTTTGGCAGCTGGAACCCAAGTGCTTTTGACATGGGTTGAGCACTGAAACCCGCGGCTCTTGCAACAAGTCCTACATCTCATGTGTGCACAATCTTTCTTAGCTTGGTTTCCGCAGTCCTGACAGCTAATTCCCCCACCACTACTCCTCATCATTACAAACGCCGATCTCGAAGGCTCATCCGAGGAGATGTTTAGGCCACCTCCTCCGCCGCGATGGCTGCTGCTGGGGCCAAAGTCTAATCCTCCTCCGGCTGATGGATAAAAATCTTGTAGAGACGGATTGTGGTGGCGAAAATGATGGTGTTCTGGTTGATTGTGCGGCTGGTGGTATTGGTGCTGCGGTTGGGGATGCCATATCTCGAAGCCCTTGTATTCATCACTTTTGTAGAGGAACCAATTCTCCGGGTTGATTTCGGTGGGCTGATGCTGTTGGTTGTTGGTGGTGGTATTGTTATGACTGCTGCTTTCTTGGTTGCTGCTGCTTCCTCCTCTACTACTTCCACCACCACCTAGCGAAAAAAAGCCAGCCATTTTGCCACCTTTATTCCTCTCGCAGACCTCAATCGTGGCTGACAATCCATAGCAGAAAGCCTATGGTGGCGTGATTAATGACCCCAGAATGATACGGGTACGCCTGAACTTTTTCTATTTTTGAAATTTTGTTTAAAGTGGGGGTTTTGTTTGGGGTCAGAGAATGAATTTGCGTTTTTCTGAAATGAATGCTCTTTGACAATTATTGCTGCAACTCCCAAGTCGTCCTCTATGCAACAAAATGAAAGTAAACCGAAGCCAGAAAGTGGTTGTACTAATAGGGAGAAGTGAAGGAAGGAGTGAAGGGTCAGAGGACGGGGGGAAGGGAGTTTATTGGGGGTTTTATTGCAGCAGCTTTTCAATTTCTTGGACAGAAGACAAAGTAAAGGAAGACTTTTGGGCGGAGAGAGAGAAAGAGAGAGAGCGAGATCGAGAGATAAAAAGGGGCGTGGGGGAGAGATTAATCAATCCATCGAGCCTCCTTCCTTCAATTCTATGGCTGTGCTGTGAGAGAGGGAGCATTAAAAGCCATAGAATTACAGCTCTGCCACGCCGTCATCGCACCCAAAAAGCAAACTAAAACTGGTATTGTCTGTCGCTCTCTCCATCTTTCTCTTTCTTCTTTCTTTCTTTCTCCTCTGTCACTGTTCTGCTGCTGCTGCTTCTGCTTCTGTTTCTGCTGCTCGCTCTCTGCAACTACTCCCAATTTAAGTCTTACCCACGGACTCTTGTTACTTGCATTCCTTTGTTCGTTCTCTTTCCCTCCATCTCTATCTATGTATCTATCTATCTATCTCTTTGATGATGCTGATGATGAAGATGATGGTTTCTTTTCTTCGATCCTTTTTTTTCTCTTGCGGGTTTTTGCTAATACTTACTACTTATACCGCTTCTCACTCATTACTAGCTAGCTGCTGCTGACGAACTTTTTAGCTTTTTACCACCATTTCTTTTCTTCCTTTTTTTTTTTTTTTCTTTTTTGGTTCTTCTCTCACTACTTTCTCTTCTTTTTTGTATGTGCGGGGTTGCTTAGCTTAGCTATTAGCTATAGCTGCTTCTACTAAATCCCTCTTTCTTTCTTTCTCCCTCCCTGCATCCAGCATTATCATCGGCTTCAAAAAGATCAATGGTGGTGGATGATTCTCTGAGAATCCGGCGGTGAACAATAGCGCCACGTGTCAGACAACCAGCTTTTGCCCCCCTCGTGCTCTGTACCGGAAAACACGCTGCTTTACGTCTCTATCCTTTTTTTTTTTTTTGGTAATTTCGGAATTGTTTATGCATATTTGCTTGCTTACTAGCATGCGGTTATCCTGCCCAGCCCAATGTAATGTAAAGCAGAATTTTATTCCCTCTTCCCCCGGCGATTATTTTTTATCGACTTATAAAAGATATTGCACCACCTGCTTTTGATTTAATTTTTATTGATTTTCTTTTTAAAGGATCAATTCTCCGGTTCTTAATTACGATTCTACAGTTTTTTTTCCTACTATTTTGCAGGGATACAAAAAATTATCACGGACCTATGTAGGTAGTTTATATGGACGACTAATAGGTGCAGCAATTTGTCCGATTGAATCGCTATTTTTAGAAGTCTTTATACTGCAACGTATTAATATGTGTAAATTTAAAAAAAAAAAGATTAATTGAGAGATGTGTTCAGAAAAAATGTGATTTTTTTTTTTTTTTTTGCAGAAAATTACAGTCCAAACAAGAACGGGCGATAAGTTCATCTAATCTAAATAAATCAATTCTTATAAAAGTCCTTTTAGTTGTAAATTAAAGCCAAATCCGAAGTTTCGAGTGAGTGAGTAACATGTATGCTTGGCATTTTGGTTTTTAGGTTACTTTGTCAAGTGAAGTGTATCATGTTCGAGATTTAGCTCCATCTATCTATAGCCTCTCATGATTTTTGCTACTCCTTTCATTATTGAAGCCAATCTAGATGATAAGAGAGAATCAGTGAATTACAAAACCTATCCACTAAGCTTAATATAAAAAGACCCATATAAAGGAGATTCATAGAGAAAGAAAAAGGTTCAAGTAATTTTCTTTTCACTACCAACATGACGTCAACAGCCTGCATCTCCAAAGGAGTTATATAGTGGCCATTTTTCCATCTGCGACGCCAATGAATTTCTAGATGCATTGGAGGAATTACTACAAGGGACTTTGAATTAACTTCTTGTACTCGGTTAATTGACATATGGTGGAGAAATTTGAGTTTTTCCAATTTTAAACCTCAATGTCAAAAATTCTTTCTTTTCGTTTCTTTTCTAAGACATTCGAGCTGTTTCCCTCTTTGAGGCAACCGAGTTAGACCTTTATTAGCTATTAAAGAACATGCAAACCCTTTTCACAGCTCCAAGGGTAAAATGTCTTAATGACCATTAAAGTATTCCACGCATCGACTTTTGATTATTAAATAATTTTCGTCACAAATCAACCATTAAATTAACTAATCAACACACTCATGGCCATTTCGTCGCTTAATGGTCGCTCAGATTTTTTGTCCAAATATGAAATGGCCCCTTTTATCTAGAAAACTACTCTCTTAACAGCCCGTTTAGATTGTTTTTTCTGGAGTTTTTGTAAAAAAAACCAAAAACTATATTGTAACAATTTAATATATATAAAATAAAAAGATAATCAAAAAATATGCTTATAAAAAACGTGAAAATTTATTGACGAAAAATGATAATCCAAACAAAGGAAGGTTGCATCACTTCCTTTCATCCAAAAAATAAAAATCGTTAGCAAAGAAAAGTTATGGTTAAATCACTTTCAAAAGTTCATAATTAGGGGGTTCATCAGTGACTTCGAGGGGACCATTTTCTTGCTGCAACAAAGGAGGGCATCTCGCTTGGGATTAATTGAACTTTGGCTTTGAGGGAAAGGGAGGAACGGTTTGAGTGATTGACTGATACAGTGAAGGGTAATTATGTCATTTTAGTGATGCCGTATTGTCATCAGAATTATTACAAGGGTGATTAATACGAATACGGACCCCGCCGGCCTGGATCCCGGCGGAAGCGACCTATACATGATAGGGATCGTCGTCGTTACTCGTCCGTACAATTTTTGTGGCCCCACTTTTTCGTCCTCATATTTAATTCGATTTTGCATTAATAATATCAACTTGGGTTAAAGCAGTTTTTTTTTTTCCCTTGGAGGGATTAAAGCAGTTTTCAATGACAACTTAGCAGGATCATTTGGAATTGCACTGCCACAATTCATTTATTTTATTTTACTACCACTACTAAAGAATCTATATTTTGCATGTGCCGCTTGGCTAAACATGCAATTATTTTGCATGGACGCTGAAGATTCCAAGACCTGGGGAAAAAAAAATTTTTTTTTTGGGCTCTTCAAATTAACTAATTCTAGATTTTATACTAATAAGTTTAAATTATTCTGCAATATTTCTGGTTAGATTCTCCACAACGGTTGGTTTGTTTAGATTGAGACTTAATTATAAAAACTGATCACGTTTTCCTATTAATTTGTAATATTTTCAATCATCTTTTTTATTTTACATATATATCCCATCATAAAAAATATGCAAGAGCGTTATTTTAAAAACTTATTAAATAATCCTGTATATATCAAATTCACACGGTCTCAATCCAAAGTGTTTTTTTTTTTTTCGAATAATTTTTTTTACAGTGCTATTCTAGTCTAGGTTACTATTGGGGAAAGTTCCACTTTCCTTTTTCTCTAAGCTACTCGAAAAACATCAAAATACACTCAACAACTTTCCAATAAACTATTTTCTTTTATAAAATTAAAAGCAAAGGAAAATAGAAAATGGAATTTCACGAACAAAAAAAAAGTAAGCAATGAATAAAAGCTCACTCACTGGTAGACGTCCGTCACTAATAGCAATAGCTGCAAATTTTTTTCGGCATATTTTCTTTCTTTTCTCTTTTCTGTTTTCCATTTCCTTCGAAAAGAAGTCATGATGATTCATAGATAGCCTAGATGTTCCTTACAACCTTTTGGAGACATTTGTCTTCATGTGGTGAAGAATAAAGGAGAGGTTGAATTCCAAGCTTTGCTGTACTTTGATCCCCAGGCTAAGGATCAATAGGTGTTTAGGTGCGCATACAGTTAAATACTCCGTTAATAATGTCAAACATAAGCTTGGAATTTGGCAGCTTTAGGTTTAGAAAGTGATGAGGGAGTTAATGGATGACTCCCGCCAATTAATTTATCTCACCTAATCAAATTCAATTTTGTGTGCCGTGTTGGATTGTGGGTAGCAGCAGCAATTAAGTGTATGTTTGGCTTGGTTAATCACTTCAATTCCGCCGAAATATCTAGATTACCATTTCAGTAACACCTCTACGAATGGAATACTACTACTTTCTTTACTTCAATCTGTCTTTAATGGCTTAACTCGATCGTTCGTCTCCAATCCATCCATGCAAAATTTCAACTACGTATTGCTTAATTTCTTCAAGTCCATCCATTTTCTGTTCCTTCTCCTGAACTTGAAAGGGCCGGTTAATTCACATCCTTAAAACAAGCCACAATACTTTGGCCATGTGTTTAGTCTCCATAAATCTGGAACTCCATCAAGATCTTTAACCACAAAAAATGGTCTCAGTACCTGTTCGTGCCCATGCCCATAAATATCTATCATCGTTTATTTATATTTAATAGTACTACTACTTAACAACGTAGGCTGGAGCCTGGAAGGGAAAGGGAAGCTTCAATCGCTCAATTACTCATCACCATGCATTGAATAGTTCGGTTATCACTTTTAGTTCAGTTGAAGAGATGGAGTTGGGACCTAACCAGTCCTTTTGCCTCCCGTCACCATCATGCCACTTCATCACCACCATGTTCTGAAGACTACTGATCCAAAGAGAAGTCGTACTGTATACTATATACCAACAGCTACTTGGATGAAAAAAAAAAAAAAAAGCATAATCTATACCTAGATCTTAAATAACGGCCTGGCTGGTCAAATTGTCTAGTCCAAAATCCAAATTTGACACTGTCCTTTTCCATTTCGTATGTGTCTATTCTCTACCCACCCCCACCCCTAAGGAAGGGCCTAAACCCCAAACCATCGACTATGTTTAATTTGATTGGGATATTTGAGACCTCAAATGTCACCGGTGACTGGAGTTTGAATGCGACCTTCTAAGGCCTTTCTCATCTCTTGTCTCCTTCTCAACTATCGGTGGTGTTATTACTTTGATACCTAGCTAGCCAGAACCGGAAGACATGTGTACATATATAGTCCTATGGTTGCTTGTGCCTTCAATCTGAACTGGATATCAAAATATATCCCCTCACATAAATATATATATATATATATATATATATTGATGGACCTCGTACCAAGAAAATTATGCATCGAGGGACCATCCTAGCTAACACAACAGCTTCCTTCTTCTGCCAAACTGATAACAAAATAAATACCAAGTATAAGAGAAAACTGATCAAGCTATTTTGAAGGATTAACTTGTGCTCCATAAGAGAAAACAAAAGGGCAGAAAAAATGAGACGCTTCGAGATTTTAAGTGTATAATTTGCGTGGTGAATTAATTTACCGGGCCAAGTGTACACGATGATCAGTGATTACTTCTTTAGACGTCAAAAATGCGTTTGTTGAGGCTAGGATAGAGATGTTCCTAATAATCAGGTCTTGCCACGATCGTGTCTAGCTTGACTCCTAATTAAAGATGTGAAATATGCTAATCCAAAACGAGTTTGAGTAACTATTATGAGTCTAGATTGATTCTAACTTTTTCACTTTCTAGGCAACGACTGGAAGCTACGTGCTTCTAATGAGTTTGGCTGATTTTTTTTTTTCTTCTTTCGTCTTATGCAAAATTGAGGGTTCATTACTATGGCTGCATTAGAGCTGAATGTAAGACATTTTGTTGGCTCCTTGGGATTCCACCCAAAAAAAAAAAAACACAACCATAGGATTCTGGATATAGCAAGTCCGATGGGTATTGGAGCAAATGAACTAATTTTCTTCTGTTTTTGGTTTAAAAAAAATTATCCTTCAATGACTAACTCCATATACGTGCTAGAAACAAGCCGTCTTACAAAGAGAAAAAAGAGTTCAAATTTTCAGATAGTTATTGTTCTTTGACACTGACAAAATTCAACAAAAAATCTGCATGCAGCAGCACATGAGAAATGCCCTAGGAAACAGCAGTAGTCTTTCGCTCTTCCTCTAGACTGAGGGAGATTGACAGGAGGCAGGCTCTACGAAACAAACTGCTTCTTTCTAGCGCTAGCACGTACCACTGTTTCAGTTTTACTATATAAAAATAAAAGAAAAATTCATTCAAAATATCCCTCATATTTTACCAAATGAATTTTTTCGTTATTCATTTTTTAAATTATAACTTTATACTCCTTACAAAATTAAGTGGATAAAATTTGATCTCAACATAAGCTTTTGATCAATTTTTACCCTAAATCCATCATGTAACTCATACATTATTATTTTTTAGAGGTAAAAAAAAAGTTAGATCCCATTTTTATTCGATCCATATTCATTTTGGTCTCTAAAATAATAAAACTTTATCCAAAGCATATTCATTGATCCCATAAAAGAAGATTGGATCTGATCCAATTTATGTTCTTTTTTGTTATTAAAAAAATGGAATATGATTTTTTTTTTGTGCATAAAAATGACTGTATGTAAGTTACGTAATGATTTTACACTAAAAAGTGATTAAAAAATCTGGGACCAAATTTTGTTAATTTAAATTTATAAGAAATGTAAATTAAATTTTTTAAAATTAAAGGGCAAAAAAAATTATTTTAAAAAATGTAAGGAACATGTTGAACGAATTTTTCAAAATAAAATTCATTCTTCATAAATTTTCAAGTAATGTTGGCAAGATGCTGTCAATTTTTCCAGGTTCTACTTGATTGATATGCGGCGGCTCAAGACGACCCACCTTTAGGCGGCCAATAATGGAGAACCATGTACAAGCCAATTGACAAGTCTTTGTGTGATCGTTTTCTCTTATGCCACCATTCATTTAAGCGTTTTCTTCTGTCTATGCTCTTCAATTTATACTATTGACTTACGCAGAACCTGTACAATAGTTTAAGAATTAATTTTAGAGGAAACTTTTCGACTGGCCCCTAAACTATTCATTTTACACTGTTTTGACCCTCAACTATAAATTATCGCAAATAATTCCTTTAAAGAAAAGAATTATTAGTTTAAGAACTTCCGTTAATTTTGGACGCTAAATGTATTGGAATTAGAAGCAAAACCAACCAAATAGAAAAATCAACGCACAATTTGATTAAAAATCAACTATATTAAGTCAACTAATAACATGGAGTTTAATGTTTCTTCATATTCTTTTACCTTCCACTTTTTCTAGCCTTGATTTGATAAAATAGTAAAGCCAACAAGACCTCTTGGACTGTTTTCGTAGGTTCATTTTTTGTTTGGTCGATTTTGCCCCAAATTTCATCACCTCTAACGACCAAAATTGATGAAAGTTCTTGAAGTAAGTTTTTTTTAAGGACTTATTTGTGACAATTTATAGTTGAAGGGTCAAAACCGTACAAAAGCAATAAATTAGGGGTTGTTCCAAATGTTCTGTGCATGAGCAAATTTTGGATTTTAAATCCAAATGCAAATGAGTTATCGTACATCCAATAATAATAGTATATACGCTCTCAATGTATAAAAGATTAATGCATAATTTAAACATCATACATTGATGGAATCTTGTGTGTAGTAGATGGCTTAGCCAAGTTTTGAATTCTATATCTACAGCTTGGATTTTTCTTTTGTTTCAAACATTGGCATTTAAGCAAAACTAAATGTTCAGGAATAATCATCTTCTAACGAAGCGTACGCAACAACGAAAATATTAGAAGAACAACTTTCACTTCCAAGTTCATTTTAAAACGAATAAGAGCAAGTGACAGTTATTTAACTCCATTTTTAGTCCACTAATCAGGAACAATATTAAGATATTTAAATTGAGAGAGTTGACGGAGGATTTGAAATCTATTCAAATCCATTTAGTTGTTTGAAAGTTACTTAAGAGGTATTTGAATTTGTAATTCACCAATTATTGTCATGTTTAAAATATATGTAAATAATCGATAAATTACAAAATCAAATACCTTTTAAGTTTTTCAAACAATTAGCTTGATTTGAGAGGATTTAAAATCCCTTATCAAATCTCTCGATCTAAATGCAACCTAAGAAATAAACGTACTATTATTCTTCTTTAGCAATTGAGTTTCTAACATCACCCTAGCTCCATCAGCTGGAGAATTAGAGACCAATTTTATATATAGTTTACCCTTTTTTGTTTTGCCATTTCGGTACAATTAGAAGAACAAATTAGTGGTACAAATGGAGCCGTGCCTACAGTCTAAACTAAGTCTAGACAGATGATACATCAACCACGAGCGATACAACAGTTCGCTAATGGATCTCATATGCTCTGCAACTGCAGAGACTCTACTTTTGCAGTTAGAATAGGAAGAAGGAGGTGATGGATGAACAACAACGATGCAGAATGAAAGTAGATTGAGATTGAAGGAGCTAGCAGGAGTAATGTAGCAGACGAGAGGCAGCATGGCATTGGACATTTGATTTGGCCCTGGTTTCTTTGGATGAAAAGGAAACAAAATGTGTGAGTGATGTTTGTCTGTCTGTCTGTTTGTTTGTTTGTTTGCTTGCATGTCGTGACTCCCAAAATTTGCGTACACTCTGCCTTTCTTTCCTTCCTTAGTACCTCCCTTGGCTAAGATTTGTCTGTCTGTCATTTGTCATTTTTCTCGAGCCCTGTGTTTGTTTCCGGGTTGACTAAAGTTAGTACCATCTTTCCTTTCTTTCCATCTTCTCTCTTATAGCCAGGAGTAACAGTAGTGAGTTGTTCTCGACTTGCACTCAACTTTGTATCTTGTACTACTACTACTACGTATTCCTTATCGTACATTACTAGTACGTTTATGCAGCAAGCTGATAACCCCTTAGTAGTACTTCGTATACATTGAAGGAGAGCGTCAAAGCAAATACGTTATGATCGAATCCAGTTAATCTTGCTTATGTAAACGAACTTCAACTTTAGGGTTACCCTAAAAAAAAACCTTCAATTTTAGAGTTCGCTCTCTAATTTTCTTCTAGTTTTTCAGGGCGGTTGATTGTCATTTCAGAGTACAGTGAAGTCACATGAAGTGAATTTATGCGAATTCCAAAATGCAGATCGACAGCACCACTCGAAATCTTTGCCGCGATACTTCTCCTCATGTACCCTTTTTCTTTTGCCTGAAATTTTGAAGTAATGGTAGCAATAATAATTATGCGCTAATCAGTTGTTTGTTTGGATAACGAATGATTTGTTACTGTAAAATTTATTTATTTGCATCATCAAAATACTTTTCAATCACCTTTTTATTTCGCATACATTACATTAAAAAAAAAAAAGAAATGCTACAGTGTTTCATTCAAAAAATTATTTCAAATAACATATATACTTTCAACGAAGAAATCAAAATTAAATTATTAACCCTAAATCCCAGATAAACCTCAAGAGCCGGCAACTCTTGAGCCCACCCAGGGAACTAATAACCTAACCCTCAACCCTCCCTTTGATCGATGTGGGATTCTTGTGGTAAGGCCGGGAGACCTCTGCTACTAAAGGTGTACTAACCCCCAAGAAACTCGAATAACATACTACTACTATCCAAGTTTATTCTCTTTCTCTTCGAAATCTCAAGGGACGCACATTAATTACGAATCTGGACAGTATATTATTTTATAGGAGCTAGTTGTTGAAATTATTTCCCGAACTTCTTGCTAATCCCCACTCTAAGGGCCTAATAATCCTTGAATGCATCCCAGCTTTTCTTTAGAACTGTAAAATTTTTCTTGCCAGCACCATATGCCATCAAAGTGAATTTGGAGCGTTGTGGACCTGCAGGATTTTAATTTGATTCCGCTGCCATCATTTGTCAAAGCACGCATGGCTCCAGGACCATCTAATCGTCGTGTTGCTTAGGGATTGATCAATTAGTCATTATTGACCATTTTAATTGATACCAATTCTCAGATGAAGTATTATGCATCCATCAGCTTTTACCCGACTCGCATAATAGTAGTGTATATAATACATACCCAATAAGAAAAAAAAAATCATATTCTCTTGAAAGTAAAGAGTGAGCATTATTATTTGATTTCTAACTTTTCTTTTTGGTTCGATAAAAAGAAAAATAAATTTCATGAACTAATTCCTGTCATGTTTAGTTTGCGAATATCCATCCATCCATCATGTATATTTCCAGACGCACAACTCCTTCGTCTGTATCCACATGCTTCCACTGTAATCCATTGTTCCTTTTCCCCACCGTAAATTGCTTTTATGGTAATCGCTGTTTATGATTAGACATTTAATAGTGATTGGATCTTGATTTCAAACGGAATTTTTTCCGCTGTGTGTCCCCTATTTATTGCAGGACAATGTGCAAGGCAGTAAAAAAAAATCCAAGAAAGAATTTGGAGGGATGGATGTACATTACATGATGATAATAATGGAATAAAATGAAAAAACTGTAACGTCTCATTATTGATAAGTAATAGAGAATCTCGCCGGGAGGGGGCGGGTAGGGCAAAAAAACAAAAAAAGAAAAAAGAAAGGAAGTTTAGTTGAGTTGAGGGAATGAATAGTAATGGAATGTGAGTAATGCGTTAGTGGCTCCACAAAGACAAAATTGACAAGTGGAGAGTTGCTAAGTAAACAATGGAGCACCGGCCAGAAGAAAAAGAAGCTGTTAGCAAATGATTAGCAATAAAATAATGAGAAAGTTTAGTTGTAAAGGTTGATGTGGGCATGGGAATTGGCAGCCGCAGTACAGAATTGGGCGGTGCATCACTTTCACCGGCAGGCAGCAATCTCATGAAATTTTGGATGGTAATTAACGTCAGACTCTCTCTGATTTAGTCTAATCACGTCCAGGTACCTCTTCCTCCTCTGCTTTTCTTTTCTTTTCTTTTCTTTTTTCCTCCAACTTTTTTGAACGTTTTTCTGGTAAAATGCATTTTGTCCCCCGTTTGCACGGCAATCTATGAGGTTCAGTGAAGTTGGGTATCAAAGTTATGAAACAGTAGTACTGAAAACATGAATGAGTATTAATTAGGTGGTTAAACTACAAAGTACTACCACCAATTAAGTGCAGTATTAGGATTAAAAAGGTAGTTAAGATATAGTAGTAGTAGTAAATGACAAATCATCCGTCTTGTCTGCATTGCCTTGCGTGTACAGTTGCTGCTTCAAAGCATAATCAGGATTGGATTGGAGAATCATACTACTGCTGTAAATAATAAATCCTGTGCACAAATATGTATGTCAATTTTATTCGTTACTACTACTAAATTCAATGAATTTTTTTGATGTTTAGTGTTAAGACTTTTTCCAGCAATTTAACCAACCTCCATAACTGTCTGCTGCTTCCTAATGCATTTATTCTTGTCTGCGCTGCTCTCTAAAACAGCAGCACACCAACTTCTCTTATTAAATCAATTTTCTTATATTCTGATTCACCAATATTTTTTTTGTCCTTCTTTTTTCTCTCACTTTTTCTGTGCTAAGGCCTTTAGTTACTCAATAAAATAATGGAATATTATCTATGCAAATTTAAAGAGTTTCTCTTTTTTTTTTTTTTTTTTGTTTTTAAATACCCAAAACTTATTTTAGATACCCCTATCTTGTATTTTACCTAATATAAATATTTGTTATTTGGTTATCAAATACACTGTACTATATTCAAATCTATATAGCTTACACTCTCTATAAAAAGTACTCGAAGTCTAGGTTGATTTAAGTAACGTGTAAGCCAAAATTGTATTATCATTTGTGAGGTCTAAACCACCCTCACACCGTAATGAGATGCACTGAATTGCATTTCAACCAATCAATAAAACTGACATTGTGCTATGAAACATTTACAATCCATCATTATCAATAACGGCAAGCACCAGCAAAAGCTAATTAAAATTGAAAACTAATCATAAAGTGAACAACAACACAATAAAAAAAGAAAACTGAAAAATACAACTCAAATGACACACCAAGAGAACATTCACGTCTTCCTGAGCAGTGCTTGATTTGTATTGCTAAGAGCAAAAAGATCCAGACAGCAAGCCATCTTCAATAGGAAGGAAAAGAAAAAGAGAAAAGGGTTAGAACAAATAAATAATATTATTGTAGTGCTCTAATTTGTTAAGCATGTAACTTGTCTTGTGTCAATTTATGCCTAATTTAGCATCCGGGACAGATTCACTATAGAGTTCTTCTTGATAAACTGAGAAATCCATAGGAAGCTATTTTGTTGCAATTTGGAAAGAAGAAAAAAAAAAAAACCAAAAGAACCTCAAAGTAGGGTTCAATTTAGTATACAGCATATTTTTAAAAAATAAACTATAGGAGTAAGAGGACAAAATAAAACTCAAAACTTCGAAGAAATTCTTTTTTTTTTTTTCCCACCAAGAATAGCAAAGTCAGAAGATACTAAAGCTTACTGATATTTTACAGCCAAAAGTGCAAGTACACATCTAAATCCAATTCCAAGATCGTCAAAAATATTCATATGGTAACTAGAAAAAGGCGATCTGTGGACCAAAAAAGTTATATATATTTGAAATATTATTTGGAATAATTACTGTAGCACTTTTTGTGATGTGATGTATGTGAGATAAAAAGGTGGTTGGGAATATAAAAAGGTGGGTCGGAAAATGTGTTTATGATGCAAGCGAAATATTATTTGGGATAAATTTTGTATCCAAACACTCCATTATTTATGCTTAATTTGTTTTAGAGAGGGTTAGGAAGGCCAACTAGCCAGCAATTCAAAGGCATCTATAGGGTGGAGGAAAAAGAAACAGTACTGAGAGAGATAGAAGTTAGACCACTACTTCAAATCACACGACCTGTTGAGACACGGACGCACACATACATTATTTATACATATAAGTTATTATTTCAATTAAGCATTTTCTCTTTCTCTCTCCTAAGTGACATGCCTAATTCAAGAGAATTAACATGCCAACGGATATTTGAATTTGATGTATTTTTGCATCCAATTCTCTTCCAAACAATTTTATTTATAACTTCTCTCATTTCTTACAACCTCTGTCTTATTTAATAAATTTGAATTGTTCTTTTTGCCCATATATGATAAATTTGCTTAGCGTTAATTTAATTTCTATATTAGTAAGCTTATCAATTTTGAAATATAGTAATAAATCATTGGTGTAAAATTGAACATTGTATTTTTGCTTTTATCTTCGAACTGAAAATGAATACGAGTAGGTGTGTAATCATATTTATGATAAAATTTAATTACTACCTGTCATTTCTTTTTTTTATGAACTATACTAATTAATGAATATTATCACATCACATCATAATAAGTTTACATCTGTAAAGACTAGTATTGCAGTTAAATATTTGGAGTGCACTAATTTTTTGATATAAGTATGAATAGTTTATGCAAAAACATTTGTCAATGAATTATTTAAGCATCGCATTCATTTATATATAATTAATGACAATAAAAAAAATTATTCCGTGCCAATGCATGGGCAAAATACCAGTAGGTGATGATTAGATGATTTAACTAACTAAACTGGATAAATATCATGGACGTAAAATAATATGATGATTTAGTAAGTCCGTGTGATAATAAACACTAGTATATTGTTAATGCATGATGATTGTTCATACTATATATATCAAGAAAAAGAAAATTATTAGAACTTGTTTAGAATAATTAATACACTTTAGTCAAATGCAAACATGAAGAATTGCTACTACTAATAGTAGCACATAAAAGCTAAAAAAGGAGTAGTACACTAATTACCCTTCTTGTGTTTTGCTTGGAAGCTACTCATCTCATCTTGATGCGATTGATGATATTAGTGATAATATGTCCCAACCTAATTAATATGACACGTCACTAGCCCCTGTTTATCATGATGATCATGCAAATTGCCACTTAAAACACAAAGCACATGAAAATCAGCCCCAACACTGCAAATCAATATCAATTCGTTTAAAATGGCGTTTGCGTTGGGACCCTTTTGCACAGTATTAATTGTCACCCGAAGTTGGTTCCAAAAGAGAAAAACATTTTCCTCCGGATTATTATCCCAAACCCTGCAGAATTCCACCATTCTCTAAGGCGGACCGAACATCAATCACATCACATCATCAGTAGTGTATTTGCCTATTATAAAATATGGGTATCTACCCAAGAAATCATGAAACCAGGAAAGAAAGAAGAGAAAGAAAGAATTCCAGTCTATTTCCCAATTTTATTCCTTATAACTTCGTCTAAAGTCTGGCTTGATTTTGATTGCATGAGATATGAATCCGACAGGTTCCCCTTGGATATGGCTTTATTGATGTGATTTTGTTCTTTTCTTCTCTTTCCTTTCTTTCTTTCTTCTTTATTATTATTTTTTTTTTAATTTGTGGATGGTGGTGCTTTCAACAGAGTTTGTTTCTGCT
Organism: Coffea eugenioides; assembly: GCF_003713205.1. Lineage (NCBI taxonomy): Eukaryota > Viridiplantae > Streptophyta > Magnoliopsida > Gentianales > Rubiaceae > Coffea > Coffea eugenioides. Next base: position 2,908,277 of record NC_040041.1, read on the forward strand.
GAATGAATATATACCCATCCACAAGCTCGGTAGGAAATAGAAAACTCCTCAAGTCTACAAAATTGGGGCAACAGTTAAATCTTGGCTTTGTCCTTTTCGCGTAGTGCGGCCTTAGTTGGAACCGTTGATTTATAGAGAATGCATTAATGGTTTTTCTCAAGATAGTGCAACCTTGGAAATGAGATCATATTATTGAGACATCCTAGTTAAAATTAGCAATTAAATCTGGCACAAAAGATATTTATTTTGGAAAGAAAGGATGATGATTGAAAAATCTCTTAGGCACACTATTTGTTTTGAGGGAATAGGAGGGAAAGAATATGGAATTTGATATTTGGATTACTTTCTGAGGAGGAAAAGAAAATAATTGAGAAAGATAAGATTTAGTTAATTTTTTTTTATCAACTTACTTTCTATTCAAAAGTGGGTAAAAACAAAGTAAAAAAAAAAAAAACCAAGATAAATGAAAATTTTAAAATCCCTAAAAAAATCTATATTTTTAAATTATTATGAATAAAAACGAAACTAACGTGTGATAGTTTCCTTTTCTAATGTTTTTTTTTTTTTTTTTTTCCTTTTGTATTTAATCCAAACAAAATAGACGGAATCTGCTTTCCTTTACTCTCATTTTCTTTTCTTTTTCTTCCTTTTCCTTCAACCCTAATGGTTGTGCTTTAGAGGTCTTGAATTCCATTATCCTTAGCTCTTTCCGGTTCTTACATCCAATCTAAAACCTAATCTCCTTATCCCTCCCTGCTTCTTAAATCCGACGTTAGTTACTCTGTTAGAAAAATATTTAAAAAAAAAAAGATTGGAAAATCTCTACAATGACCTCTTACGAACCCATAGTTTTGGGCTTAAAATAGGATCCAGTTGGTTATCAAATCTCCTGGTAGTTAGGATCCCATAAGAAGCCTTCAACAATTGGATTCTGTGGTATTCATCGTCCTTAACCTAAGGCACGAGCAGCCTAAACCTAAGGCCCAAGCAGAGCCTTCTGTATTTCCAACGGATGTACTAAACAAACTAACCATTCGAGGGTTCTGTCGTTCCTAATGGAGTTTTATGATCACTAAGTATCAATTTTTGTCTGTTGTTCATAAGCACAAACCATAATATCCAATTATTGAATTTTTAAGGCTATTTGCACTACTTCCAAATGAAAACACGCTCAACATAAACAAATGAATAGATCACGAAGAAACTTTTCCAAGATTGAAGACACCTCCATTGTTTAGGGAGCCAGCTTTGTCACTTACGATAGTGGTTTAGGATGGTATGCCGAAATAATAATAATAAAAAAAGAAACAACGTGGAATGATTTCTAGTACTTGCAGAATGCAGGATGAGGCGGTCAGAATTTCTTCTTCTGTAACTAAAAGTCTGAAACATCTCAGTACCAGACCTTATTAGTTCACAAGATGAGTAGTTACTGTTGTAATTGCCCCGAAAAGGAAATGTCTGATGGTGCCTAATGTCAGTCTTTTTTTTTTTTTTTAATAAAAAAAAAGTTAAATTAGGCAGTAAGCATATATAGAAGGAGGCCAATTAGTCTTCAATGTCTGCATTTAAATGGTAAAAATCTAGGTGTATTATTAAACAACAAACGCTGTTTTAGGAAAATCCGAAAAGGGAAGTCATGGAATCCTTTTGTGTATTATTATATTTAAAAAAACGCTGCTCATGCTCATGTACTTCTTTTCAGGGTCTCGAATTTAGACTTGTTCCTGATATTTACACAATTTGAATTGGACAACTTGTTTAATAATTTACAGACAGAGAAAAAGTTTCCTAACAAATTCCTGCTCCTACTCTTTTGGATCTACGATATTTTCTAACATGCACCCTCTCTAGTTCTTCGGGAAATCATCTTCCTCCTCAAATCCAACACAACAAACCTCTCCTTCCATACTCCAATCTCTCAGCAGCAACCATGGCCATAGGGAAGGCCCGCAGCAACAAGAGATCATCCAGCAGTTCACGCTCCTCCACTTTGACAACCACAATCTTGGTAGCTTTGTGTATGTTCGGATTATGGCTGCTGGCACCCAATACTCTTATTGTTTATCCACGTACAACTACTCGATCTTCCGCTACAACTTCCTCTCAATTATCCTCCATGTCCGACTCTCATCAGATTCATCCCACAGAACCTATCCCCAAGAAAAGCCAACCCGTTTTCCAAGACAGTCAGGGGGACCTCCCAGAAGATGCCATTCAAACTGATCACGGGGCAACGCATAATGACCACACAGATGAATCGTCAGAACTCCCAAACCAGAGTTCGACCGAGAGCAAAGCTCAAGCAGAAACTGACAATAATGTCAGTGAACAAGAAAATAATGGCGATTCGGACAGCAGTAGTGACGACAACAATGAAGCAGAAGGAGATGATGGTGGTGGTGGTGATAAGGACAACAGGGATGTGAAGGAAACGGATCCAGATGTTGGAGAGAATCCACACGGCGCAGAATCTGTTGATGAGCAGCAACTACAAAATCAAAACTCCGAGGAAACTTCTATTACTCAAAACCAAGAAGCTGAGGAAACAAGGGAAGAGCATGCAAGTGCTTCAGCCGAAAACAACCAAGAAGAGGGTACCAGTGACGACAAGCTTGATGACCATCAAAGTTCAGACAACAATGAGCATGAGATATCAGATGAAGATCAACAAAAACGATTGGAACAGCATCAACAGCAGGAAGATGATCAAGTCCAACAAGGAAAATCACAAGAAGATACTCAAGGAACATCAAGCCATGATCAAGTGGAACATGATGAGGCACCCTTAGCCCAGACTGGAAATCACATTGATCAGTCACAGCTGGGGGGCCGGAAAAATCCTGAAACTCATGAAAGTCAGCATAATATTCTCCACAATAACAATTCCATAAAGAACATCTCAAGTGAAGAAACAGGCAGGAAAGCAACTAACCCGGACACTAGTGATTTCTTTCCAACTGGAGAGAGATCTCAGATACCCAAGGAGTCAAAAAAGAACTCCTGGTCAACTCAAGCTAACGAATCTGAAAACCAGAAAGATAGACGACAAAATGGACAAGATGATCAAGATGGCAGTATTATTAACTACAAATGGCAACTATGTAATGTTACAGCTGGTCAGGACTACATACCATGTCTGGATAATGAGAAAGCAATCGCAAAGTTACGGAGCAGGACACATTACGAGCATCGTGAAAGGCATTGCCCAGAGGATGCCCCTACTTGTCTTGTTCCACTGCCAAAGGGATATAAAAAACCATTGCAATGGCCTCAGAGCAGAGATAAGGTAGAATAATATACGATATACTGCAGTGCTTTACAGAAATGTGCATTAACTAATGCTTTTCTATTTGAACAAAGCAGATATGGTATCATAACGTACCTCACACAAAGTTGGCAGAAGTCAAGGGGCATCAGAACTGGGTGAAGGTATCTGGAGAATTCCTTACTTTCCCAGGAGGTGGTACTCAATTCATTCATGGAGCACTGCATTATATGGATTTCCTAGAAGAGGTAACTGCATGTACAACTATCATATAACTTGTCAATTTCCTGAAACTATACTACATTTCAGTTCAAAATAACAAAGTCATATCAATTGAAAAAGGAAAATGAGTTCAGTGCAATAGAGAATGTGATGAGTTAGTATCATTTTTCCCTCCTCTCTTCTCACCTCCACCCTTTTCCTGCAACTGGTGCAGGAAAAAGGAAAAAAATTGGAATTAAAAATAGGGATAATTTCAAAAACCTCCCCTGAGGTTTTCGACAATTTCACTCGGCTCCCTTGAGATTTACATAATTACAGAGACCTCCATTATTGTGATAAAAAAACAATAATGCCCATTATTAATTGTCAACTCATTGAAAAACTCTATCAAATATTAAAACTCTCTCATCGATTATTAACCAATAATTCAAACCACAGTTTTTTCTATTTAACTATCTTTTCTTTTTCTCATATATCTATTTTTCTTTCAAACTAATTTATCTATTAGTGTCAACCAAATATGTACTGTCGCTACTAATAAAATCATCATACACGCTAAACCACCAATACTTATATATCTTAGTATCTATTCCCAATTCTCGATTTTCCATTATTAGTAAATAATTTCCTTGCGCCCACCACCAATACTTATATATCTTAGTATCTATTCCCAATTCTCGATTTTCCATTATTAGTAAATAGTTTCCTTGCGCCCATTGTTGTTTCCAATTTTTGATAGGTATTAGCAAATTGAAATTGTCAAATGACAAATTGAGTGCCAATTTCATTATCATTTTGATGGAGATGAAGATAGTGACAATGATAAAAAATAAAAATTAAGGATAAGAAGTGGAATAGAAACTAAATATAAGTTATACTATTATGGTTATCATGAAAAAAAGCATTCTTGATATATATTTATAACTGTATTGTGTTTCTATTTTTACTTTACAATTATTGATATTATTCTCATAGAGAGAATTTGATTGATTTTGAACTCTGTGCCAATGGAATATATTGGATATTGATATTAGTAGTGATTGTTTAAATTATTTTGTATTAAAAAGGTAGCAGTCATGGAATTGAAATTTTGGAATATTAATGAATATTGTAGTATATTAAGTAAAATCTAATATTGTTATGAAATTGTATGTAAATTTTTGGACATATAATGTAGCATTTATAGTTGATACAATGGTCTGCATCCGGAATTTTTAAGTAAAAGAGGAATATTAGAACAAAGATAAGTGTTTATTTAATGATAATTTGGATGTTGATAAGTAGGTAATAGTGATAGGAAATAAAGATAAATGAAATAGAGACTGAAAACCATATTTTCCTTTACATTTTTGTTGTTAATTATAACTCAAGGGTATTATAGAAATTTTGGGAAAAAGTATAGCCTTTTGGGTCTAGATATTACTTAAATAGTGAAAATAGAGGAGGTAAGTATAATTTTTAGAACTTGAGAGGAGCTTTTTGCAATTGTTAAAAACCTCAGGGGCGGTATGTGAAATTAACCCTTAAAAATAACTAGGAAAGGCATAAAGATGCTACTAGAGCTTTCCTTGGTATTAGGTTTTGTCCTGGACATCCCACTCTGTGCACACACACACACACACTGATTTTCCCCAGTCAGCTTTGAGACAGCCCCTCCACTGCTTCTTGTGATTTTTCCAAATATATTTGGCTGCAGGCTGTTCCAGATATAGCATGGGGTAAGCATAGTCGAGTGCTGTTGGATGTTGGATGTGGTGTTGCTAGTTTTGGCGGCTACCTCTTTGAAAGAAACGTACTCGCAATATCTTTTGCACCTAAAGATGAGCATGAGGCTCAGGTTCAGTTTGCCCTTGAAAGGGGAATACCTGCAATAAATGCAGTGATGGGTACCCAGAGGCTGCCATTTCCAAGCGGAGTCTTTGATGTTGTGCACTGTGCTCGCTGCAGAGTTCCATGGCATGCTGGAGGTTTTCCCCCCTAATTTTCTGACTTTTGTTTCTAATTAAATTTGAACTTACATTATGTCTATATTAACATTGCTTAGTATGCTAACTGAGAAAATTTAATCAAGGTGGTGCTCTTCTTCTGGAATTGAATCGACTCCTCCGACCAGGAGGTTACTTTGTCTGGTCAGCTACTCCAGTGTATCAAACACTTGAAGAGGATGTTATGATATGGAACGGTATGAGGCTGATCAATGATTCTCTTGATCCTGTCTATTGGCCAACTGTCTAATTATTTGCATTTATCCTTCCAGAAATGTCCAATCTAACAGTTTCAATGTGTTGGGAGCTAGTCACTATCAAGAAGGATAAATTAAACTCTATAGGTGCTGCAGTCTATCATAAACCAGACTCAAATGAATGCTACGATAAAAGGAAGCACAACCATCCTCCAATGTGCAAAAGCGATGATGATCCTAATGCAGCCTGGTAACAGAAACTAAATTCCATCAGCACTGTAAATTCTTGTTAAACTTGATGAATGACAAAAATGCAATTGTCCTTTGAAATTACAAATTTATGTGTCATCCTCACCTATGTAGAGCTGAACTAGTGCATAGAAAATCTGGCTCACAAAGAAAAAACAGCAATTTACAAAAATGGCATATATGCTTTCTATTGTCAAATATTCAAGAGTCATTATAATCTTGCATAAACCAAAGATTATCAAATTTTGTGAAGAGTATTAACTCTAGAAGCAGAACAATCTTCTGGAACTCTAGATGCGATAAGAATGACTGTAAAATCATAGAGGGACAACCACTTTTTTAATTGGTTCAAAATATGTGGACTTTTACATGCAAGGGAAACATCTTCATATAATTAGACACTTAGCCTCAAGCAAATTTACCTAAAAATTAGTCCATTTGAATCACAATTCTCCATAGATGAACATATGATAAGCATAATGCGTACTCTTACAATGAGATGTGCTTTGAGGCCAGCAATCAAGGAACCCTATTCATAACCTCCATTGTCTTTTAGGTACATACCTTTGCAAGCATGCTTGCACAAAGTTCCCATTGAAGCAAATCAAAGAGGGTCAGATTGGCCAGAGGAGTGGCCTCGTCGACTTCAGACACCTCCATACTGGTTGAACAGATCTCAGATGGGAATTTATGGAAAGCCAGCTCCAGAAGACTTCACAGCAGACTATGAACATTGGAAACAGGTGGTGAGCAAGTTATATCTTAGTGGACTGGGCATCAGCTGGTCAGACGTGAGAAATATCATGGACATGAGAGCAGTATATGGGGGGTATTCCCAATCACTAAAACGTAGCATGATACCAAGAGTTGTTTTGTGGATAAAACTAATTGAAGGATGGTGCTTTGCAGGTTTGCTGCAGCACTGAAGGACCTAAAAGTGTGGGTAATGAATGTGGTGAACATAGATGCTCCAGATACACTTCCCATTATCTACGAACGAGGGCTCTTTGGTATTTATCATGACTGGTGTGAATCCTTCAGCGCGTATCCCAGGACATATGACCTCCTACATGCTGATCGTCTTTTCTCAAGGCTAAAAAAGAGGTATAACAGGTTGCAATACCATTTTCACCTGCTTGTCATCCTTGATCTGGTGACTCATGTCTTCAGCTTTCACAGGTGCAAACTCATTCCGGTGATGGCAGAGGTTGACAGAATAGTTCGGCCTGGAGGTAAATTCATTATGCGCGATGACTCCAGCACAATCAGGGAAGTTGAGAATGTGTTGAAATCTCTGCATTGGGAAGTCCACTTGACTTTCTCTAAGAACCAAGAAGGTATACTTAGTGCCCAGAAAACTGAATGGCGGCCAGACTCTTATGCTGCTTCTTCATGATTTGCAGATGACAGCTCTAGTTTCTAATCCTAAAGGGTTCCAAGGTACTCAGCAAAAGTAGTAGTCAAAGTTTATTTCCAGCGTCATTCTTTCAGATTATACATCCATGGAATTAAAAGAATGAAAGAAAGAAAGAAAAAGAGTCTTAAGCTTACCAAGAGAGCAGAACTTTTACAGTTAATATTCATGATTGATTCTAGAAATAGTCAAGAACACATAATGGAAACAAAATCAGTGTCTAACTGATTACGGCGTGTTGACCTTGAAGGGAGCAATTCAACAAGAAAGCAGCTGCTATATGAAATCTGACAACTAAGTATAGCAGATTCAATAGATTAGCTAAAAACTCCAAATAATTGGCAGCAGTCATCGGGTGAATCTAAGCCTAATTCTGCTTGATGATGTAAAAACAGGTTAGTCTACCGGTCACTCAAAAACCAGTTGGCTATCTATTTAGATTTCTCATGGTGATGTCAGATAGAAACTTAATGATTAATGAAAAAACTACGTGAAGCTCCAACAGCAGTTGAAGTCTGACCCAAAAACAAACACCTCCTGCACACATAGACATGCAGACACAGATAGTGAGTGCAGTGAAGAAGAAACAAGCCAAGGGCAAAAAAATTGTGTTTGGTAGGTCAAGCAATCGACTCTATGAGCGCCAAGTGACCAAAGAAAGTGATTATGAAAAGCACTATGTGCACAGAATGAGAATCTTTTATTGATATCAGTTACATTTCCAATGTCTCAAAGTAGCTTCAATTCTCATGAGAGATTTTGATCAACAGAAATTAAACTTAATACTAATTATAAAGCAGCAGAGATCGAACCACCTCGCATTAATTTTATTTGGGTCTAACCACCCAAAATCACCTTCAGGTCCTAACAGTTAAAAACGCAAGCCTCCAATTTCAAGTCCTTTTGTCAACCATTGCCAAGAAGACTATGCAATTGACCATCTCGAACAGCTGCCTGGAGATCTAAATTACAAGAAAGAAAGCTTGGAAACAGTGCTTGCATTCTGATCAAAGATTTAATAAAAGCATGAAGTAAGAGTGCTAACCATCACAACCACCAACATGCTTTCCATTCACAAATATTTGAGGAACTGTACGGCGGCCCACCAGATCCAGAAGAACATTTTGAATTTGATATCCATCATCTGAACAATGTTCAGAAGAATGAAATCATAGGAAGCTCTACTTTGCAAGGAAAAAAATTGTTACTTTGAAACTGAATAATACAGCTCTTGAAAGATATCTCTATATATTGAGCTTGTATACCTCTAAGATCAAGCTCCACAACAAAAGGCTGCTCGTGTAGTTCACTGAATATATGCTTGGCACGTAAGGAGTATCTAAAATTAGACAAAACACCAACCATAAGGATGAGTAGGAGATGGAACAAGTTCCACTTTAACTGAGTTTTTGCGTGCTGGATGTGTGAAATACATAACACTGCTTCAATGTACTGAGGTACCATTTAGATGCTATCCATATAGCACACACACAAAAAGAAAACCAAAAAAGAAAAAAAAAAGGAATTATTAAAGAGATATAGGTGCAATAGGAATATATCAGTATCCAACAAATGTTCTCAACTAATAAAAGGAACAGAAGGCCCAAACTTATCTTTCGCACGTTATTTGACACAACATATATGCAACTGACATAGATCCCCGTCACCTCAGCACAGCCATGAATAACTCAACTGACCCAGTGTAGTGAAGAACAAAAGGTATAAAATAAACACACTAAATGGCAGGAAATAGCAAACTAGTAACACTGCCATTGGCAGCCTGTCTACCAGCACTCCACCACAGAGCTCCAAACTGCAATGACAAAAGGTAGCTTAACTATTACATCCATCCATTTGCAACCGATGTTCAAACTTCTTGTGCTAAACAATAACCTTAGCCAATCCAACCTCAACCAACACTTTCAGTTCAGCCACAAATTAGCCAAAAAAGGATCACATGAAATTGATCCACATTAAGATCACAACACAAAGTATGCAAGTTCACTAAGTAACAACTATCAAAGCTTTCTTGGACCCTCTAAAGAGCAGTTGTTCTGCTTAAAATTCTCGAAACTCTAACTCTAAAAAGACTTGGATATCCCCGTCTTTCGTACCCAAATTGGTCCTTCTATTTTATTAACTCATTTCGACCTTTGCCTCCACAGAATCTGAGCTTATGATCCCAACTAAAAGAGTTGTTTCATGTTGGCACGCAGTTTGTGAAAGGGTCCATCGAACGACGGAGCAACCAGTACATAATTAATTGATCCATTAACAAAGTAATTGTTCATATCGGAAGCATGAATGCTAATTATCCAGAACAAGCCCTGCATTAGGCAAATGAAATTTACAATCTTGGCCACCATTCATTAGCTAACAATAGAATCAAGCATACATCTGAGCTAGCCAAACTTCTTCACAAGCTCAGCTTTGGGGAGGAAAGACTACTGTTCCCATTGTGAAAAAAAAAATCCTTTGACAAGAAAAATGACCCAATTTCTAGTACTAAAACGAGTTAAAAAAATGAAAAAGAGCTTACGGGCAATAAGATTTGGAGAAAATTATGATTTTGTTGGAGTAGATGGCGTTTTGAACGAAGGCTGATGGAGAATTAGCAGCTATAGTCTTTCTCGGTGCAGCAATTGAGGTAAACCATAACACTCCGATTGTTGTCACCGTTACCAAGAGACGGCGATTATTCCAGGTTGTCATCAACATCGCCATCGCCGACGCCGTTATCCAATATCGTCAGTCTACCGGAAAAATCAGCGGGCTTCTTTGGGCTTTATGAACAATCATGCATAAAATTCATAAGTAATAACTTTTAACTTTATAGCTATTCCTATCCGGGAAAAATCCCCTTTTCATTTTCAAACTTTGTGATAAGACACATTTGGTCTCCAAACTTTTCGTCAGAACACATTGAGTACATAAATTAACGATTTTGTGCCACATTTAGTCAAAAAAGGGGAAATTTTTTCAATTTGAACGGTGAAATCCACGTGACCGTTAACAAATGTCCAAATATCGAAAAAACCAACACAAGTCAGACACAAAATATTGACTAAAGTCCATTCTCTGTCTCTATCCCGCTGCTTTTCTTCTCCAAATTTCCCTCTTTCCTACTTTTTCACTGGTTGAAATATTTCTGTCCTCATAGTGGAACTTTCTGAAACTCATAGTGAAGCATTCCAGTTCGATGATTGAAGACCACCAAACGTGGAAAAAATGTTTGTTCGAAAGAAATAGCTCAACGATCGTGCATCCCCAAATTACGGTAAAGAGTTAAATAACTAAATGTAAAAATTTTTAACTTTTGTGTGTATAATATTTAGATGTGGTCCCTGATGTTTGCATTATGGGTATATTCTGGTTACTTTGAGTTGTATTGGGTTGAAAAGATTAATTATTTTTAATTGATTGTCGTATCTGACAAATGCATATGGTCCTTATTTGTGATTATGATAGTAAGATGGACCCATAAGATGTGGTCTTTATCTGTGATTATTGAGTGCATTGTTGTTAATGTTAATATATATCCTGTTGATTATTGAATGGTTGATATGTGCATTTTTGTTATCAGAGTAAGGCAGTACACTTATAACTCTAAGATGTCACCATAAAGGGTTAATTTCCTATACTCCTCATCCACGTTATGAGGGTGGAGATGCATGTGTCATTGACTATGTTAAAAGTATTGGTTTAAGTGTCTTTGAAGTAGACAAATTGACTAAAAGTGCTGGTTTGTATGGAGACAAAGTGTATTATGGTTGGAAAAACAGCAATTTTATAAGGATAGAAACAAGTAGAGAATTGCATGGATACATTAAGAGGATTGATGGTTTAAATATGAAAATTATTTTGTATGTTGAGATATCATTCCATGAAATCTATGTTCAACAGTTAGGCTATGATCCGTATCAGATTGGTGAGAATGAAGGGGCTGATGGTAATAACAATTTGAATACACCTAATGCTGATCATAGAAAGGGAGGGAATGGCAGACAATGAGGCTAATAGGAACAATAATAATGATTCTGATTCAGGGAGTGAATCCTTCTTCTCAGCAGTGGACTCTGATTATAATATGACTGATAGGGATGATAATGAGTTGCATGACAATGTAGACAAAAATGCTGAATGGTTAGGTGTAGAGCACCATAAGAATTTTCAAAAAAATAAGCCAACTGGAATTGAAAGGGATGATAATTTGGTGATGCCAGAGGACAATGATGTTGCCCTATCTTCTGAATCTGATTTTCAAACTCTGAATGAACATGATGATGAAAAAATCAGCAATGAATATAGAGTCTTCAACCCTAAAGATATTGACAATCCAACATTAGAGTTAAAAATACTGTTCAGTAATATAAAAAAGTGCAAGTTGGCTATCACAAATTATAGTGTAAGACAGGACCATGTAAATTTGTGAAGCAAGACAAAATAAGATTGAGGGCTAAGTGTAGAAGTGAAGGGTGTGACTGGCTTATTTATGCTGCAAAATTGAGTGGGGAAGGTAGTGTGTAAATCAAGACATTTGAGGACACCCACAAATGTGGTTTCACCTATGACAATCCACTTGTAAATTGTGGATGGGTTGGCAAAAAGTATACTGAGGAGTTTAGAACTAATCTTAAGGTAGGTATGCAGCACTTTAGAAAGACTGTAATTAAGGATAATAAGTGCTCTTTCTCCAAAAAATAAATATACAGGGCCAGAGAAAGGCTATGAAGATTATTCATGGGAGTGAAACTGACCACTATAGTAAGTTAGGAGCATACATGCATGAAATTTAGAAATTCAACCCTGGAAGCTCCATTATATTGAAAACTGTGGATGGATCTACAAGTACAGCAACACATCAACAAAGGTTCCAAAGGTTATATATGTGTTTTAATGGAGTGAAGCAAGATTTTTTAGTTGGATGTAGGCCTTTGATTGGAGTTGATAGTACATTCTTGAAAGGATCAGTTGGGGGAGTTCTATTGATAGTGTTGGATTAGATGCTAATAATATCATTTATCCAATTTCATATGCTGTAACAGATGGAGAAAATAAGGAATCTTGGACATGATTCTTCAAATTACTCAAAGAAGACTTGAAAATTGAAAGGAATTTTGAGTGGATTATCATGAGTGACAAGCAAAAGAGGCTGATTCAGGCATGTGACAATGTTTTTTCAAATGCAGCTCATAGATTTTGTATGAAACACATGCATGGCAACTTTTCATCCGCTGGATTCAAAGGAGAAGCTCTGAGAAGAGCCTTATGGGCTGCTGTAAAGGCAACTACTCCAGCAGAATTTGCCAGCAAAATAAAAGAAATGGCATCAATTGACATATATGCAGCGAAGTGGTTTGATGATAAACCTCCATCTCAATGGAGCAGAGCTACTTTAGTACTTATCCAAAGTGTGATATCTTGTTGAATGATGTGTGTGAGTGTTTCAATAGCAAAATATTAGATGCAAGGGAGACACCAATCATTGAAATGTTAGAATTGTTAAGGTTGTATATGATGCAAAGAATGCAGCAAAATAGGGACTTGGCTCAACAGAGGTGAAAAAACTATATGTACTGTTTTAGGATTATTGAGAGAATAGAAAAAATGATGGAAAAGGTCACCCAGTGTTTTCCTTTCAAATCCAATGATGACTTGTATGAGGTTTCATGTCCATATGGTAATCAGTATGCAGTAAATATCAAAGACCATACATGTTCATGTAGGAGATGGGAGCTGACAGGAATTCCTTGTTCCTATGCTATTTCTATACTATGGATAGCAAAAAAAGATCCAATGTTGTATATATCCAATTGGTATACAGTGGAGAAATATTTGAAGTGCTATGAAGGCTGTGTGTGTCCAATAAGTGGGGAAATAAATTGGGAGAACATTGATCTCAAAGGTCCAAAATCACCTCTGTACAGTAAACCATCTAGAAAACCAAAGAAACAAAGGAGGCGGAGTGCGGATGAGGTAGAACAAGCAAAGAAAAAATAGAAAAAAAAAATGAGCAGAGTTGGTGGTGATAAGATGCAAATATTGTCTGCAAAGAAGTTACAATGTGAGATCTTGCAAGCTTAGCAAGGATGAACAGTGTGTAACTGAAGCTATCCATGAAGCCTTCCAAATTCCTCAGAATACCACTGCAAATGTTGAAGACATCTCTGTAAGCTGCAATGATACTGAAGCTGAAGCTGAAGCTGAAATTGAAGCTGAAAAGCTAGTTACATTTACTCCTCAAATTTTTGACAAGAATTCAGTTGATAAGGCAGCTCCAGTGCCTGTAAGTATTGTATGGTCTCACTTTTTCTTAATGAACATGATTTCTTTAACTTACTGTATGTTTATGTTATTGTTTTTGTAGAAAAGAAAGAAGCAGAAAAAGGGGGATGCAGCTAGACTAACAGAAATAGTTGTTGATGTTGGTGTCAAAGAGCCTGTCCCATCTTCACCTAATTTGTATGAAGTTTTTGGTTTAAAAAGATCTCAAGTGAACTATAATCAACCATTACACCTAAGAAATGACAAGGATAAGATGCCTCTCACGATTAATACTGGATTTATGGACGTGGTTGCTACCAAACAAAGTGTTGCTGCTTCGTCTAGGCTGAAGGGAAAAAAGAAATTGCCATAAACCAAAAACTTGATGGCAATCTTTTGCTTTTGCTGATGCTTTTTATGTAATAGTCTTAGGCTCCGTTTGATAACACTGAATCTGAATTCTGAATTCTGAATTCTGAATTCTGAATTCTGAATTCTGAATTCTAAATATTGAAATAATTAATTTGCTGAATTTTAAGCACTGAAAAGAGATATATGAATGTCTGAATCTTAATGCTGAATCTATTTATACTGTTTGATAAATATTCATAACTTAATGCTTAATAAGCTAAATTGTACAATTTTGCCCTTCTATCTTTTAATCCAAAAAGGAAATAGAACTTATGATTTAATTAACTTAAAATTGTTAGGTATGAAAATGACAATGATTGTGAAGAGCAATGCATACAATGACAATGTTTCTTTGTGTGGGAAAAGGGTATGATTTTATCGTTTTGAGAATGGGAAAACGAGCTTTTAATACTCCAAAAGCACATTCAATTACATTTCTCAATCTTGCATATGCTTGGTTAAAGCGTTCTTCTTTTGATCTTAGACGAAAAGCATTTCGAAAATCAGACAACCAATATCTAATATTTCGATATCTTGTCATAAAGCCACGTGTGTGTGGATAAGCTGCATCACATAAATAATATTTATCTGCACAAAAAATATATATATCAAATATAAATGTTTGTGGATGAAAATTATTGCAAAAAAAATACTATTGTTAAAAACAATTTTTGAATAGAGAATATCAGGTTATTTTGTTTAATTAGATAAGGATTTTGAATAGGAAATATTAGGTTGTTTAATTAGATAAGGATTTTGAATGTAATTAATAAACATGGACATATTTGGTAGATAAGATAAAGTAGTTGAAGTAAATCTCTTGATTCTTATCAAATTAAGCATTCAGTTACCATTCTTGTGCTGAAAAAAATACATACAAATTCAGCACCACTTAATAAGTTCAGCATGTGAATTTTTATTTATCAAACACCCACAACATCTGAATGTCTGAATGAATTCAGTTTCAGCACTTTTTTATGTTATCAAACAGGCACTTAGTCTTAGTTTTTTGCTGATACTTTTGAACAAGACTTGTCTTTTTTAATAAGACTTGTCTTTTTGAACAAGATACTATCATTATGGTGCTGATCATTTTGTTGAGAACGTTTATGTTCTTTGAACAAGTTGTCCATTTTGACATTATTTTAAGTTCTTACTAAATGGAAATGATATCAATTTGTGTATATTGGCTTGTGAATACGTCACATAAATTTCAGATTAGCTTGTCATTGTTACATACAAACAGTTTATCTCGCATAGTGCTAGTCATCTTTTTGATGTGTTACTCTTATTTCGTCCAAGGCAATATCTTTCTGCTAAAACAAAACAATTTCATTACCAAATTTTGTACAACACACAATGCAACAGCCATTCAAAACCAGAAGTAGGGGTAGTAGTACATATAAACATTCTAAATCAGACTACAACTGCAAATAGCATTGTCATCATTTACAAGATCCCAAAGCATGCTATTTCTACGTTTACAAATTCAGTCAAAATTCTGCCCCATGAAAGGAACGAATCACAGTCATCAGCCTTCCCTTCGATAATTAATTCCAAGCTTAGTACCAATTTTCCTTCTCTTGCATGTCCCCTATTTTTCCCAGCAACAGATATCATAAGCAGTATAACCAACATCAAAATAATACAAATCATAATTTGTTCCCTTATTTGGTCATTTTCAATTGTTTCCTCCATCTTATTTATCATTTTTAGCAAACCTGGTATTATGCTCCTTCCTCTTGCACAAATTGGTTCATCAAGCCATTCGAAATATTTGCACCTATCTGGCCTCTGCAAATACACCTATATTGTTACAATAAGGGCATTTTTACACTTTACTTACAAAAAATTACACTACGCTTACCGGCCATCTTGGACAACCATAGGATCTTCTTCCAGGATTATCATCCCGCTAAGAAGTTGTCAATTTGGGTCTTAATCCACATCCACACACACGAGTACTGCTATTTGACGAAATCTACGATTCTGGGTTTCGTGACCTCATTTTGCTGACAAGTACGCATTGAGGATGAAGTTTTGTTGCTTGATATGGTGGATCTCTCCATTAATTCTATTGGATTGGAAAAACTTTGTTGAATCACTCCATTAACTCTGCTAATTTCAAGCAGCTTTTCACTTCATTAACTCAGTGGGAAAGGAAAAATTTTGGAGAAGAAAAGCAGTGGGTGGGTTAGAGAGAGAGTCAAGCGGGATAGAGACAGAGAATGGACTTTAGTCAACATTTTGTGTCTGACTTGTGTTGATTTTCCTAATATTTGGATATTTGTTAATGGCCACGTGGACTTCACCGTCCAAATTGAAACAATTTCCGTTTTTTGACTAGATGTGGCAAAAAATCGTTAATTTATGTATTCAATGTGTTCTGACGAAAAGTTTGGGGATCAAATGTGTCTTTGTCACAAAATTTGAGGATGAAAAGTGGATTTTTCCCATTCCTATCGTTTCAGAAAAAATAAAATAAAATAACTTTATAGCTAGTTTGGGAGTTTAGAATAGGAAAGAAAAGAAGAGAAATGTTTCTGTTTGGATTGATTATTTTTTCAAAAAATTTTTAAATATAATAATGTTACAATAATATATAAATAAAAATAATTTTAAAAATATTTTATTTATATAATATATTAAATATTTCAAAAAATATTTATAGTAAATATTTTTCATATATATTGCTATAATAATTTTTTTCAAAAAATACCTCAAAAAACAGTTAATCCAAACAAATGTTGTTTGAGAGTTTAGATAAAAAATAAAATGATTTGGAATATATATGTCAATGAAAATTTGTTCAATACACGTTTAAGAGGATAAAATGAACATTTTGAAAATTTTTGTTAGGCTTTCTCAACTTTCCTCTGCTTTCCGGCCATACTTCGGAAAATTTTGTCAAATATAATAGCAGTAGACCATCCATGCAAAATCATCTAGTTCCCTTTCTTTTCTATCTCTCAACAGAAAGAAAGTTTTTTGTTCTCATTTCCTTTCTTTTCTTATCAAATCTGATCTTCCAAACTAGCTAAGAGTTCCCATTCGATACTCTTTAATCTTTTCTCGCACTTCAATCCTATGTTCTAAATTTGTTATTAAAAATTTTTTAGGCTCAGCTCTCAAGTCTTGTTTTATGCCACCATTTTGTTTCTTTATTTGTTTTTCTTATTTTATTTTACTTCTGAGCAAGTAAGAAAAGTTAATTGCTAGCTTGAGGGGTATGGCTAATCAAAGAAAGTCGGAGAACTTTTTTTTTTAATAATTAAAAAAAGTTAACTGTGTTTTAAGAAACTATGTACGTATGTGTTTTCGTCTTAATATGATGAACTTAGGGGATGGGGCCTCACCGGTCTCATTTCAATCACTTAAAAGTTTTTAGGTGTAAATAAATTAGAATAGGGTGTAAAGAAGTTTTGGTTAGATGTAAACAAGTTGGGAATAGGGTGTAAACAAATTTGAAATGACCATTTTACTATAAATTGTACTATTGAATCCTTAAATTCTAAAGTTTTTTTATATATAAAATATGATACTTCCATTAAATCTATATAATGACAAAAATTGCATTATAGACAGATACAATAAAGTTACACAATTACGTTAGATTTCAAAGTTGATAGTCCCAAATTCGAAACTTAATACATCTATTATGCATAATTACAATAGATCCCAAAAACACATGTAGTTCCAATTCCGGAACTTAGACACACCAAATGTGAGTAAATGTGTTTTTTTTTTTTTTGGTAAGAAGTAAATGTGTTTACTCAATCGACTTTAATCCCAAAATAATCGCCACGGTCATAAAGCTACAGCAAATAAAAAGATTTGTAGCTCGATTCACTAAAGAGGTTAGCAATATAAAATATTCGAGGTGAATGGGGGAATCGATTTTTTAATCTCTAGAAAAGAAAAACGATGATATTTAGTCAGTCAATTGTGACACCACAATCATAAATCTATGTATGAAGTATCTAGGCTCTACGCTAGATTTTACCGTCCAACATTAACAACAAATTGGATGGTACAAATACAATTAGAAGTTGATGACACTATCCAGCCTTTTCAATACAATACAACAAGCTGAAGAAATTTTTCAATCGACCGTCTTTTAACTTTTGACGTTTCCGCTTTCCACGTGTACTAATTCTCTCGGAGATCACCAAAGAAAAATGGAAATGAAAAGCAAACTCTTTTTTTTTAATATATAAAAAAAAATCAAATATTTGCTCGTCAATTCTTCACCAATCAGTGGAGGGGAAAAAAAGAAGAAGAAGAAGAAAAAAGCCCCAGAAGCATAAAGAATCAGCAATAATTCAAAACATCAGCTCTGTTCGGAAGAAGCATTGGGGGAATCAGGACTGGTTTTGTAAAGCTTGTTGTAGGCCTCCAGCTCTTCGTAGTAGATGTCCCACACGCACCTAACACATCCGCTTCCACAACAGTCATCCGGCAACGGCTTCTCCGGCGGCGGAGGAATATATCGGGGTGTTGACTTCTCCAATTCCTTCTTCTCCTCTTCTTTTTCACCGTTCAAAATCGTCGATGTACCGCTAACTGATTGAGAATTATCAGCCATGGTATCCTGGATGCCAGAGTTGTTACTATTTCCACTATTGATTGCACAAAATAATCTCGGTTGGAGCTGGGTGGTGGCAGCCGTTATTACGGTCAGATTTTTCATGGATTGCTGTCGCAGAACATTTTGGTGCGGCGGCAGGAGATAGATGATACGAGGATTACTGACGTCGGAGGTTGTTATGCCTGAAGAGGTTACGTACGAGAATGAGGATGCGGGACGAAGAAGAGATTGATGATGTTGGAGGAGGAGGAGGAGGGCCGTTCCCATAGGCTTTAGGCTTTAGAATTGGTCCATTCGCACTTTCTAGAATTTTATTTATCTGTTTATAAAAGGCCGGAAGGACATTCTGGCGTCATAACGCGTGGGCAATCAGTGGACCCAAACGAATGTGCGCTGTCCAATAAATTTACTGGTTTTGGGCCGGTCCAAAATAAGCCACCCTCCACGGACGGTAAATACTTCTAGTATTATTCAAAACAATTGTCTAGTTGCACGCACCAGAAGAAAATCGCTTTTAAAACTGTTTTAGGGAGAAGGGCAAAGACGGAAGTTTTCCTTCTAACATGGAATGTTTAATCCGTAAAAGTAGAAACTTTGAAAGTATTGACAAACGAAGCATTTGAATATGCATTATACAAGAGTCACTCAGATGGTATTACTGAGCTGGAAATGCGTCCTGATACAAGTAGAACATGGTTTCCTGACTGAAGCAGCAGCATAACATTTCTGGTAGTACGGTTGTATGGTTTTATGGTTGTTTAGAAGTCGATGAGTTCTGCATAATTTGACAGAATTTGCAGCAATTAATCCTATCAATGGTTTTGCTTTAACTATAATATTATCGGTTGCCAGAAGAGCAGTGCAACCGCTCTTACTGTCTCATTTGATCTTTCTCTTCTAGTTTGATCGCTTGAATATCCTTCTCAATCCCGACAACAGCAGTAATAACCCCAGGTAATCAAATTTATAAGCCAATTTGATGAAATCCAGCTTAAAATCATTCCATGGAGGATACCTTGGTTCCAAGTCAAGGTAAAAGCTCCTCTGCAGAACTGCTTTTTCATGGCTGAAGGTATCGAAAGAGTACTTGCCGTGATACCTTCCAATACCACTCTCACCAACACCTCCAAATGGTAATGAATCGGCCACAAACTGCAATTTTTTTGTTGGAAAGGAAAAAGAATGATGGTTTGAACATGTATGCTTTTGCATCAACTACGGCTGAGAGCTTACAACGAAGTTTGAATAGAAGTACCTGGACGATTGCATCATTGAAGGTTATGCTTCCGGATGATGTTTCAGATAAAAGCTTTTTTTTGAATCTTTCATTCTTTGTGAAAGCATGGATGGCAAGCGGTTTTGGTCTCAAGTTTATAAACTCAATGCTTTCCTCAATTTTATTCAACTGTAACACGAGAGAGAAGATATTATATCAAACTTCTTTTCTTGTAGATTAACAGCTTCATTTGAGGCCTTCATTATGAATATTTTTTCTCTTACTGTGATGATTGGCAGCAGAGGACCAAATATCTCTTCAGACATTATATCAGCATCAAGAGGAGGATCCAACAAGATGGTTGGTTCAATCATCCTGTGCAACATTAGTCAAAAGTTTGAAGGCAATAAGTAGCACGCATCCAGAAAGATCAGCTTGCACAATACACAGATTGACACAGCACTTACAAATTTTGTTCGTCCCATGAACCACCGTGAACAATGGATGCTGCAACTCTGGGGTCCCCAAGAAGATTGCTAACTCTATCAAAGTGGCTTTTGCTGACAATCCTACAAAGATTCTTCAAGTTTGGCATACTGTCACCAAAAAAAGCTTTGATGCACTTCTTCAACAACTCAACCTGAGAAATCAAACCGAGAAATCAAACCAAGAAATCATGGTAGATATCTATTTCAAAACCATTAGATCCAAATGGAGGACGAGCCTCACTCTTAAGGAGCATGCCATCATTACCAGAATTGAAGCAAATTTCTCTTCCACGAGAACATAATCAATCCCTATGCATGCCTGTCCACTGCACAGTCCCCACTTGCCACCAACTATTCTCTTAATGGCCACCTTGGAGCCACATGGAACAAATTAGAATAAGAATAGTAAACGCATACATCGTTTATGTATTTGTCTGCAAATGGGGTAATGCAATAACACATTCTTGTAGTCTAAGACAAGAAAAACAGTTGTTTTCTGACTTCTCATTTAAGCTCATGAACCTGCTTTAGTCTAAGACAAGAAATATACATCTCATGTTCTGCATTTTAACATTCTTTTAGTGCTTTTAAATACTATAGGAAACCTCTAAATCTGAAATGGAGAGAGAATCGAGGATGGTTGGACATTTTCCCCCAAGCTCCAGAGTTACAGGTGTTAAGTGATTTGCAGCTGCGGCCATGATTATGCGTCCTACTCGTGAACTCCCTGACAAGGTATGATCAAACAGAAAATGATAAGATTCTGTCCATCA
Organism: Coffea eugenioides; assembly: GCF_003713205.1. Lineage (NCBI taxonomy): Eukaryota > Viridiplantae > Streptophyta > Magnoliopsida > Gentianales > Rubiaceae > Coffea > Coffea eugenioides. Next base: position 2,929,352 of record NC_040041.1, read on the forward strand.
TTCCTTAATGATATGTGTTGGGATGGTGGAAGAAGGTAATCTTCTCCTGGTTGCAAAGACAATTCACTTATAAAGCTCATTTTTTGTACCAAAAGTGTAAACTGGCAAGGTAATTTCACTCAGTTATCAACAGCAAGAACACGATACATTCCCAGGGAGAAAAGGATTAAACAGTAGGTGACCTAAATAAGAATTACCAGTAAAGAATATCTTGTCCCACTTCTGCTGCAGTAGTTGTTCAGCTGCATCATGTCCACCTTCAATGACTTTTAGTGCTGCTGAGTCCAAGTAACGGGGGATTGTATTAGCAAGAAAAGAAGAGGATGCAGGCGATAGCTCTGAAGGTTTCAAGACCACTGTGTTTCCTGCAGATATTGCCCCAATCACTGGGTCCAAAGCCAGTGCTGCACAAAGAAAGAAATAAATTAGCCTAAAGGACATGTATCAACTTATTTGAGATGCTTCTCCCTGCCTCTAGTAAAAATAAGGCTCACCAGAAACTCAAAAGAACCTGTAACTCACAATAAACCACTACACTTATCCTAGGAGGTTTGATGGAGAAAGGAGGTCAAGATCTTATTAGCATGCTTCTATTTGAACATACACATCAGCAATTACTAGTTCCTTGACGACTATCAAAATCACATTGGATTACAACAATATCTAATTGAACTTACAGATAGGAAAATTCCAAGAAGCAAGGATCAATACTAGGCCAAGTGGCTCAGGTAATACTTCTGCTCTTGCTGGGAAAAAGAGCAATGGTATTTGGCCCTGTTTAAACGGAGTTGTTAGCAGCTGCAAGAAATCGAGATGAATAGTCCATCCCCCCTTGGTTTTACTTTGATCACAGAATAAAAAAACTGTAAGTGACCGTTAACCTAAATCTAGCAGCCAAAAAAATTTCAAGTTACCCAAAGTGCTTACCAAAAAATCATTCTTGTCTATGCTTCGATAACCAGACTTCAGCCAGCACTTATAGAACGTACTTCCTCAACCAAGTTCAATTTGTATCTAAACCTATCTAAGACGAAACTCATTTGTGCACTTCTTTTTCGTTTCTTGGCAACACTGGTATGTAAAATGAGGGGAAAAAAAAAGTTTATAGAACATGCATGCGACCACTATGTTAAAGTTGATAGTGAGCAATACATGTATCAGAAAGAAAAATTATGATCAAGAAACATATACTCTCAAATTGAATTCCAGTTCAGCTACTAGCTTACCAATTTAAATAGCTCTCTACTTTCGAATCTTGAACCAGATTGGCCAATTTTACTTGTTTGTAAAAATATGCATCGAATAGCACTACATTTAAGCAGCTAAAGTGATGCACACTAGCGACACACCTTCTTGGGAGCCATCCATTTCTCAACAGAGGCCAAAGCGTAGTTGGCTGATTTCTTCAGAACACCAACCTGTTAGGGAAGGCAAAAAAATAAAAAAGAGGGGAAAATAAAATAAAAGCATGGCATCATCAAACAGTTATAGTAACACTTAGAATTTACTTTGGAGGTGTCCCAAATGGTACAGTAGACAAATCATAAAACTCCAACCCAGCATTAACTATCTGTTGGCCCTATCAAAACTGGCTCTTAGCTAAATGAATAGGGATGATCACAATGGATATGTTAAGAAACCAAACAGTACTATGCTGGATGCCTGATATTCTACCGTGATACCAATAACCAGAATAATTATGCAATTATTAAAAAAGAAAAAATCTTACTTCATCGCGATAAGCTTCAACGGGATGCTTGCCCAGATCTTGTTGAAGCGCATCAAAAATGCTGTCTTCGTTCTCATCAAGGAGTTTGAGAATAGCTCTGAGCTGGGCCTTTCTCCATTCGAGGCCTCTGGTTTTTCCACTCCGGAAAGTTTGCCTCAACTCTGCTAAGTTTCGGGCCAATCCGGGCGATTCCTCCATAGTTACGCTGAGAATGACAATCAAGACTCTGACACCACCCTCTTATGATAATATCAGAATATCTGCTCTCAATTTATATATACATATATATTCCATATCTCTACCAGCTCTCAGTATCTATTACTACTATTAATCAGTATTCAGGTACTAATACTACTTTCTAACATAGTATTTTGTTCTGGCGGTTTATCAAACCCACCTTCACGTTTCCATTTTATTTTGCTATTAATTTCCTATTTTGTGTTTTCTTTGGTGTTTTTGTTGAGGAGGAGGAGGAGGGGTGGGGGTGTGGGGGAGTGCTTGGGTCTGCTTACGTGATTTGCACTAGTAGTATTTTATTCACGAAGACAAGAGAGGGCTGCAGCTTAGTGATGTGAAATCGTCGTACACAAATACTGCTGCTGTGCTCGTTTCCATTTCGGCACAGCTAGGACTTTTAAAGCGTCGGGGTCCAGAGTGGGACGTCGTTTGACAGCCAGCCAGGTCTGGTCCTCCGAAAGGACTGTTGAAGTTTTAATGCCTAATCACGGAAAATGCACAGCATGTTCGCCAACGTTGGTGACGACGACATAACCAGATCTCCTTCTGCAATTTCGATTTTTTTAATATTAGAAAGTTAGGAAACAGACAACAACTCGTAAGTATTTTAACAAAAAAAATTTGCCGCTTTATCAATCTATCATGAATCCAGGATCCTTGTTTTATTACAAAAAAAAGTGTCATAGGTTACTTTTTTTTCCCTTTTTTCTTTTCTTTTTTCTTTTTCCCTCTCACTTGTTAAAGTACTCTATCTAGTAACTAGCAAGATATAGCAAAATTGTTGCCGCAAACTGTAATTTTCCTTGAAATAAATTTGAATAGTCCATTTCAAGATGTATATTATAGTTTTGAAATGTAGAACTAATTCAATTTAAGTCACCCCTAAAAAGTAGTAAAAGAATTTGATATGTTTGCTGAGCATGTTTGGATAGCAAATCATTTTAAATAATTTTTTTAAAGATAATCTGTAATACTTTTTTAATGTGATATATGTAAAATAAAATAATAATTAAAAAATATGTTGATAATACAAATAAATAAAAATTGACAAATAATGCAATTTCCAAACAAACCTACACTTCAGTTTTCTAGATAATCAAGGCATTCATAGAATCCGGAAGATTTGACAATATCCCCCTTTTACAGCTTCCCAACGTTACAGGTGGTTATGATTTGTAAGGTTGTCGGCACATCTTTGTGATAGTAGATATAAGATTATTTGAAAAAAAAAAAAGGAGTCTTGTATTATTAGTGTAATACTTCTTCTAATGTCGCCTGTGTGAAATAAAATGATAATTAAAATATTATTAGAAATTATTTTTAAATAATATTGAAAACCTTTTCCAAATAATTGATTTCCAAACTGAGCATGATTTTCTTGTTTGCTTTGTCAAACTTAATTGATCATGCAAACAAAGGCTTTTTTCAATGAATATTTCCAATTTGATTTCATACTGTCTGCGATTTGTTCTTTTTTATTTTTATTTTTTTAATTTGATCAAGATACAAAACAATTGTTTATTGCTTTGCGTTGCAATCTCAAGAACAATATGTATGGATACAATATTAATGTTATTGGTTTCTTGTGGACGTCGTCTCGTCTTGTGATGCTCTGGTATTTAACAGCTTCCATGCAGGCTAAATGCAGTTCCTTTCGCATTTGGCATTTTCAGTTGCCTAAGTCACCGCATTCCTGTTACTCACACTGGAAGACTTAAGTTTGGATTGAAGTTTTTTTTTTAAAAAAAAATTATGTTTTTTGTCATCATATTTTGCAATCATCTTTTTATTTCACATATATTAAATCGCTACAATAATTTTTTTAAAAAAAAAAATTCAGAGAATAACAATTCAAAGGGGAATGTTTTCATGATTCATAGCAAAGAGAGGACGGACTGTTCGATTTGTATAAAAAAATTGTTTGTAAAGTTGCTTTTGTAAGTAACTCCTTAAGATATTTTATTTTTTGATCCTGTCATATTGAAAGTATTATAATATGTATCCAAGATTTGTACCTTTTTTTTAAAATTTTATTCTCTCATTTATCTTCACACCATTTCTACCTCCAATTATCAGAGTTACAATCCCAACCCTACATCTGACAATGGGAAGAACGGTAAGAGTCCAAACCCAATATTTCTACTTGCAGTTACTTTTATTTGCAGACATAACTTACCAAGAATTAGCTAAAAGGTAAAAGTTACCATAACTTCACAATTTTCCCTACAAAGTGAAAATCTGTGTTTGAGTCAAATCAGAATGGGATTGGTTGGGAACGAAAAATGGCACGCGTAATTCTCCGTTTGGATTTCTCATTTTTTAAAAAATAAATTTTTCATATACAATATTATAGTAATATGCAAACAAAAATAATTTTAAAAAATATCACATCAATACAATATATAAAAAATAACTCCAAATATATAAAAAATAAAAAATAAAATCTATACCATTTTTTTCTCCATCTATCACCACCACCATCATTATCCCCCTTTTCTCCTCTTTCCTCTCCCTCCCTCTTCCTTCTCCCCTCCTCCCTCTCCTGCCACACCCCATCGCTCCCTTTCCTCCCTAAATCTGGCATTGACTAGAGACTACGATTTAGCTACAGCCAAATCACAACTAAAAGGACCACGATCTGGCTGCGATGTCATGACTAGAGGCCTCGATCTAGCTTCATGCAGATCGGAGGAGGGGGAGGAGGGGTGAGATATGGTTGAGAAAGGAAGGGGAAGGGGAAAGGAGGAGTGGAGGGAAAAAAATGGGATGAGGAAGGTGGGAGGAGAAAAAAGATGGAGGAGAGGAGGAGGAGGAAGAAAGAGAGGGAGAAGGAAGAGAGAGGGGGAAGAGTAGAATGGAAGGGGTGGTGGGTGATGGTGGTAATTTTTTTAAAATATTGCAAAAAATTTTAAATTTTAAAAATATTTTAAAATATATTTCAAAAATATCTCCAAAAAAATTTATAATAAAAGATTTTTCTATACATTATTATAATAAAATATTTTTAAAATATTTCAAAAAAAAATAACTAATCCGAAGCCTAGCGTACTTCAAAAAGAATCGGTCAATTCACCTCTTAAAATGAAACGTCTTTTCTAGTATCCTGTCAGCTGGGACGGCATTTATGGACAGTTGAAACTACCTTAATAATGATCAACACTTTCAATCTATTCAAAATAGCTTGTTTCATAAATTACAAGATTTATGACATGTATCTACCCCATAAACACATTAGATGCTAGGCATCATTGATCTTGTGGGACAGCTTGTCCATTTGATTGGACCTTTGTCCAAATACTGTAAAGTTTACTGATATATATATAAAGCTAACGTTTCAACAAAAATAAAAAAAAATAAAAATCTACCCCATAAACACATTAAGAGCACAAAAAATTGCTGCTTTTTCTGTGGTGGGATGGGATCCATAAAGAAATAGGCTCCTTTAGCTTCTTTTGATGAGCGAATTGATTCATGTGGTAGAAATCACGGGACTTGCAAGCCTGTGAATTGAGCGAATGACCTTGTTTGGTAAGTAAGTTTTTGGTCAAATTTATCCATAATACAATTTTAAATAATTTTATTTACAATAATTTTAAAAAAAAATTAAAAAATTTTAAACTATACATTTCAAAATATTCAAAAAAAATACACTTTAAAAAATTTTTGTACAATTTTTATATTAAATTATAATAATATTTTTACAAATATCAAAAAAATCTTATTTGCCAAATGGGCCGACATTTTAGATAAGTCTAACCAGTCCAACAATGTTGTTTGTTTTTTTTTTGGAAACGTTACAGTAACAACGTTAAATACTTGCGAAGTGCCTAAGTCAATCCCCTGTATTCAGCAGCGTAGGACAGCATTGGCCGTCGTAGAATGCAGAAGCTACGAAGAATACATCTTTTGTTGCTTTTCTTTTTGTTTCTATTTGCACGTAGGAGATTTTTGTGTTGAAATTAACGATGCCTTAATTGGACCTGCCAATTAGATTGGGCTGATCTGAACTCAATTCGATCGGTCCTAAATTTAGTGGGCTGAACTTCATACAATTTGAACTAATCAAAACATAGACCAATATATTTTGCCCAATTTAAATGTGAGCTGAATTTGGATTGGACTAGGCTCAATCCAATTAATATTCAGCTTGAAAAATGTGTACACTGTACATGATGGCTCATGTGCGGGAATTAAGAAGATTTGTTTATCTAAATTCAATCAAATATTTAAAGTTTAGATGATTAATTTTATGATAATTTTTTTTCAATCTCTAATTGATAGGTTTGCGGATATTATGGTAAACTGTGTTATTTTTTGTCCTAAAATTCAAACTTTTTTTGGTAGATATATATGGATTAACTAGTTGTTTCACTTAACTAGATTATGTAAACATATAAAATAAATGCATGACATAAGCTTGGGTCTGCCCTAATTAGACTCAATACTTGACTCTTTTTTTTTTTGAGTCGAGCATGAGTTGCAAAAATGTGAACCTAGCTGAATTAAAATTGGTGGGTTTAAAAGAATGACATTTTATTTATGTGAATTGAATTTAAGTATGTCAAAATCCAACTCACACAGGTCAATTGACAGGCCTAGCCTTAATAGAGCTAGACATCTATATTTCCAACCATGTACAACTCTAAAATAGCAACCAGGGAAATATCCCTTCTTTTACTTTTTCTTTGAGAACAATAATTCATTTTTTTTTATTTTTGTAGTGTAAGTGGAAGGATTCAAACTTGAGATCTCTCATTTACATTCTCATCTCCTAAATAATAATTTTTTTATGAATGTATATATAATAAGAATTCGCAATGTCAACTTAATTTATTAGAACAGTCTTTTCTAATTCATTTTATCTTAATAATACAAACCAAGTACTTACAATTGATATGTAACTCATTTTCATCTTCGATAATCCAGCATATATTATCAATTTATACGACATAATCATCATGAATATATTGAAAAAATATGTTTGGGTATGAGATTATTTGACATAACAAACACACAATCTCGAACTGCATTTTTAATCATTTTTTATTTAATATACATCATATTATAAAAAATATTATAGTAATTATTCTAAAAATTTCAAGTAATATTCTATACAAACAACTTCACATTGTGACAGCATATATATATTGTTTGTATGAATGTACATGTATATAGTCGTAAGCATTGTGGCGGCATATAAGTCGTGTTTGATAATTCAATTAAATACTTAAACTTGATATGGATTTAGATCTTAATTAAGTGGCATTGAATATTCTAAACAAAACTTGTTATCAAAATTAAGTGATAAACTATTCACTTATCACTGATGTGATATGTACTCAAATGTATTAGATTTAATATTTAACAATTCAATAATTTAATGGATTTATCTTTCAAATTTCAGTTTTATGAGACACACTCTTAGTCTCTAATGTTAACATCGCATTTTAAGCCAAACCAGTCCACAAGGATTTTTATGCATTATAATCCAAAATAGAAACAGACTATATATATATATCCATCCTAATCCACTCCCAATTTTTGCACACACAAGCACGAAAAGGTAATCAACCTAGACAGAGGGAGCCCAACCCTGACGGGGACTGAACCACCATTAGACCAGACGGGTGCACCACACATCTTTATAGATTTAGAACAAATCTCATATTGAGTCACATTGATGGGAGATAAGATTTAAACTCTTGACCTTCTATCCCATAATTAATGTGATGACCAACTCCTCTAGAGGGAGTTGGTTACTCTAGTCCGATGATTCAATCAATCAAATTGATGAACCGTCTGTCTAACTGGGTTGAGTTGGTAATTTGACCGTTTAAAAAAGTCAACAATTCAGCGGTTCAACCAGAAGAACTGAAAACCCGCCCAGGTTTTGAGAAACACTTGGAGCCAAATTTGAGTTGCACATGCCAGTGCCAGTGGTATAATTCAAACTGGGACCTCTCACGTGACTCCATGGGACCATACCAATGGACAAAGTGCTTTTATGCGCTACTGATTATTTTATAATATTATTCTCTTTTCTTTCAAATCTCGAATTTTTCCTTTTTTCTTCTCCTTTAATCACTCCTCAAATAAGCATTTCTTAATTCTTTAAGACTCTCATACTTTATTCCAAAAGTTAGAAAATAAATTATCAAAATGATATCTTATCATAATTCATTCCTGACATAATAATTACATTGATAAAATTTTTTAATTGAGAGAAAAAAACTACATAAAAATAAGATGTCATGCTTTAAAGTTGGTCTTTATTCCTAATCAAAATTATTTTGACCTCATTTGGGTAATAGTTTATTATTTAATAGCTCATTGAAAGCTAAACAAAAAACTTTTATAACATTAATTTGTCAAGATTTATATATACAAAATTATTAAATATTATATTTAATTAAAAATATATTTTAATAATTCACCAATTTAATTATTTACTTACGAGTTGAACCAATAACTCACTGGTTCACTCCCTTCGTCAGGTTCTTACCCGGGTTTATTTTATTTTGTTCTTTGTCAAAACCCGAGGTTTGACAACGATGTTTTTTTTTTCTACGACTTGTCATAATCAAAAGGACCCGACATCACATGTTATGAGTAGTAATGAGAACAACAAACCTTTCACTGATATGGCAAACCCTTGCGCCTGCACGACGCATCCTCTTTTAACCTCACTTGCCCTTTATAGTAACGGATCAGTCATGCTTATCAACCTAGCTTTGGTACCACACCTCCCGTTGTCTCACAAACTCTTAATCTATTTTTAAGGTTGTTCTTGTACTTGTTTGTTCTTCGAGGAGGAGGAGGAGATTACAGGAGGAGATGGGTCGTGGAAAGATAGAGATCAGGAAGATTGAGAACTCAACCAACAGGCAAGTTACTTACTCTAAGAGAAGAAATGGTATTTTCAAGAAAGCCCATGAGCTTAGCGTTCTTTGTGATGCTAAGGTTTCACTCATCATGCTCTCCGATACCAAGAAGTTCCATGAGTATACTAGTCCTTCAATAACGTATGTCCTATGACCATAACTCTTGTGGTTTCCTGTTTTTCTTTTATAATTTTGGTGATGCATGTTAAATCCGTCGAGAAGTCTTAAGTAGAATGTTCTTGATTTGGTTTGGGTAGGACTAAAAAGGTCATGGATGATTATCAAAGCGCTGTAGGTGTTGATCTCTGGAGCACGCACTATGAGGTGTTTTTCTTAAATTTCTCGCTAATAATTGCTTAGTTGATTATGTGTGTGTGTGTTTTTAGTAACCAATTTGCATGTGTAGAAAATGCAAGAGAGTTTAAGAAGATTGAAGGAGACCAACAATAAGCTGAGGAGAGACATCAGGTAGAGTATTAAGATACGATGATATTGGAGTAGCAACTCCGTACGTATTGATTAAGTGTGATAATACTACTAATTCTTTGTTCTGATTCATGAGTGTGAAGTATCTACTGATTGTACGTCAATGGAATTTGTTCCACAGGCAAAGAATGGGTGAAGACTTGAATGATCTCAACTGGGACAATATGTGCCGTCTGCAAGAGAAGATTGTTGATTCTCTTGCTATCATACGCCATAGAAAGGTTCCTCCTTGTACTTTGCACTTTTTAATTTATACGAGGCTGAATATTTTTTTTTCCTTCCTTCACAATTTCGCTGCAATAACATGGTGGACGTTGTCAATTAAACATATCAGAATATTGGAGTGTGGTTATTAATTACCAGAGAATATTATCGTTTCCATTCTGAAGAAATCAAGAATACTGGAGTGTGGTTATTATTTACCAGAGAATTCATTCATTACTTGGTTCATGTCTTGAACATCAGAGAACAATTTTATTTGTATAATACTCGTCTCATACTTCGAACATGAGTAAACACTTTCATTTTTATATGGGAACTCTCACGGATCTTTGAACAACAAAAATGATTTGTACTTGAAGAATTTCTGTAGATAATTTTTCTTACCCGCATGTTAGTCGTCAGTTTGATGGAGGTTGATTTCAACCTCTAAATCCCTCATTGAGAATTACCTAACTTCAGACCATTCCGTTTGACTAGTATACACCTTGCCAAATCTAACTCATCATGTCCAAAAAATATCCATATGGATCTTTTGTACTCGAATGGATTTTAGTCTTTGCGATGGTTAGAGACTCTCATTAATAGCAATCGACCAGGTATAACTTCCTTCTTGTGAACTTATTTTCTTGCATATATATGCAGTTGAAGTTGCAGGGTGAATTTGTTCTTTCTTTAGAGTCAAAGAAAAGCAAAAGAATTTACATATAGATGAATTAACATTATTTCTTCAATTGTTTCTCTTTGCAACCTTCAATACATGCACCTTCAGGTAGGCGAAAGAAGTGCAGAGTTCTAATGGAACATGCAATTGTCGTCTAGCTAGTCACCTATCCATAGCTTTCGATAGATTTGGTTAGAACTGAGAATACATTTTACGAACTGTTTTGCAGTACCATGTGATCAAAAATCAAACTGATACCTACAAGAAGAAGGTTGGTGATCAGCTTTTATGCTTCAATTCATTCTTTAAAAATATTCGCTTCTTTGCGCGCCCATATAGTTTCTGTCAGAAAGAAAAATATCCTGGGATTACCCTTTCAATTAATGCGCGCAGGTGAGAAACCTGAAGGAAAGACATGGAAATCTTCTGTATGACTTGGTAAGCAGATCACAGATACACCTTCATCTAAAATGGGTGGTCACTTCTCAATTAATTATCTTTATCTTCCTAGCTGGTAGTTTAATTATCTTGGTAGCCACTCTTTTGGGATTCCCAATTTCATGATAAAGAAACTAAAGAAAGTTGGTGTGACTGTCGAGTGAAGGAGGCAAGATCATGTGAAGATCCAAAGTATGGGATTGTGGACAACGCCAGAGACTACAACTCGGCCCTTGCATTAGCTGATGGAGGGTTGTCCAACCTCTATGCTCTCCGATTGCAGTCGAGCCACCCCAATCTTCAGGACCTCCGACTTGCTTAAACTTTAAAAGCTCCAAGAACTGGGGATTTATCTAATTTATGTTCTTATCTAATTTTATCCGCAAAGAACTAGTGGATGTGCTAGTCCTCGTATGAGAAAGAATGTTAGAAGTAATTTAAGTTGTTGAAACTCAAAAACTGCATTAACTATTGGGACGAGGTTTTTGCTCATGCAATATCTACTTCGATGCTGTAATGCGATTTTTAATTTCCTTTAAAAACTTCATCTGCGCTACTTGTTGAGAGTTGGGTTAGTTTATGGTAAAAGTATCCTCATGTATGCAAAGATCGGGAGTTAGGATTAATCTTTGTACTTCTTTTTAAAGATTGTAACAACTGATATGATATGCAGTGAATATCAGAGTAGCACTTATTAGTTAGTGCTACAATATTCTAGAGTGACATATAAATAATTATATATGTGTGTATGTGCATCGGATTTTCTTGTTTCCTTATTCTTGGCTGTGTTATATATATATATATATATATCAGAAGTAATTATTATCTGAAGTCTCGGGTTCGAATCCTCTTGCTTACACGAAAAAAAAAAAATATTATCTGAAGCTACAACCCCAACTAAACATGATATAACGGCGTTCAAGTACTAAAAAGAAATTCAAGTTTAGTACTGGTAATTACTATAATTTTCTTTGGCACATTGGCCAATGGCCAGATTCTTACTAGCGAGTTGCTTAATTACCAAGCTATGGTTAAATAGCTATGTGATCATTTTACGGGTTTGTGTGTGTGTGTGTGTTTTTTTTTTCTTCACGATTTTTATTAGCAACTTCCGGATTTTAATTTTTTTTTATTTCTACGTAATTATTAACTGATAAAACTGCTTATGATAGTACTGGTAAAGAATCAGATTGTTCGTGGTTGGTTAATCCTAAGCAAAACTGAAAAAGTTGGTGAAAATAAATAATTGATGTGCTAAAGTCAACTCCGTGAGGTACAATGGGAGTTACCCTCTAGTCTACAAAACCACAAATTGTACTCCTTGAGGTACAACGTATTAAAACTTTTTTTTTTTTTTGAAAATTCATTTTTCTTCAAAAAGATGGTAGCTTGCTGTGATATTAATGTATCTATTGCTCCGAAGGAAACTAATGTATCTATTGCTAACACCAAATAAATAAATAAATAAAGTCAATGAACAAAATTAAGTGGTTGACTTTGTGGGCCATAGTCGTCTAAGGTGAATACTTATACGAGTACCAGTAGATTTAAAAGTTTAAACTAAATTACACATTAAACAGAAAAAAAATAGGAAATTAAAAAAAAGAAAAAAAAAAGAAGAAAGGTGGCTACGGTGATCGACGTCGACGAAGAGCTCCACAGACGATCACTCTTGGAATTCGGTATCTTTCATTTCGGAAAAAGCTTTAGACTTCAAATTTGCCAACTGGAAAACCTACTGCACATTCAAATTAGTCTACGGACGAACAGTTTTTAGGTTTTACTGCAGAAGCTGGAAGGGGAGAGGACCATGGCAGCTGCGGTTCCAGTCTCCACTGCTTGGATTCCCGAAGATGACCTCTTATTGAAGAACGCTGTCGAGGTAACTGCCTGCCTTTAGTCTGTGTTTCTCAGAATCATCTGCTTTATTGTTTGGAATTGAGTTTTCACTTCATTTTAGGAATACTATGAATTTTTTTTTTTAATTTGGTTTCGTATTTATTCGCATTACAATTGAAGTCTCGGAATTTTTGTACATTTTACTTGTGCTTGACATATGCTCTAGTTGCAATTATGGGAATCAATTCAGTTATCATATTCCATTTTGTCTGTCTGTATGTATGTAGCAATAGTGATATAGTGATGCTTGAACTAGCTAATCCAACTGTGTGGAGCACAAATTACGCCAAATTAGGGGGCGTTTCAAAATTATAATGCTCTGAGACTTTTATTTCTGGTGGAAGATGAGTGTGCATTAGCTATTGTGGGATTTGGCTTTTTTTTTTTGTAGATAATTTTTCTAAATTACTAGCTGTACATTGATGAAATAATTAGGTATTCTAGGAATTATATGAGTTTAAGGTGCTTTTCTTCATCCTTGAGGTTTCATTAAAGGTGACAGCACTTTTATGTGGTTCCTGAAGGACCGACCTGTTAAGGTTCTTTAAGTCGGAGTGAGTATTTGCTACTTCATTGTTGATATCATAAAGAGAATTGTAAGCATTGCTATCATAAAGTGGGGAATGGTGTAGCATTGTGTGACTGGTTCTCGTGCAAGGAAGAATACCATCATCAAAAGGAGAAGATGTTGCATTGAAATGTCGAAAACCGTCAACTAGATTGTCTGCTGTCTGCTCTTAATTTAGCTATTGTATTTCTGGAGAAAGCTTGAAATAAAGAACAGATTGCTGAGAAGTTGTCAATTTTTGCTAATAATAGTCCCTTTAACCTCCCTTCTTGTTTTACTCTTTAATTATCACTTTGAATGCACTTCTAATTCAGCTTTTCTGTGGGCTTCCACGTCCTGGATCATAAATCTTGTGTTCTTTTCTTTGGTTCCAGGCTGGGGCTTCCTTGGAAGCACTGGCCAAAGGGGCAGTACAGTTCTCCCGTAGATTTACCTTCCAGGAGCTGCGAGATAGGTGGCATTCCCTTCTCTATGACCCTGATGTGTCAGCCCAGGCATCTATTCGCATGTTTGAGCTTGAGTTGTCTGGGTTCAATCCTTTATCGAGAAATAATAGGTTTGATCATTCCAAAGTAAGTAGGGAGGTACCTGAAAAGAGGAAAATTGTGAGCATCCGCAAACAATATTATTCCATGCGGAAGAAATTTCGCAGTGAGTTTTTCAACCCTACTGACCTTGGTTTTCCAGACGAGCCAAATCTTCACGAGAGCAGTGGAAATGTGGCTGATTTCCGCGGATTTGATCGGGATCCACAGGACATCAATTGTGTGCTTGGAAACTCTATGCAGAATCAATTTGAGTTTCAGGAAGCAGAGATAGAGATCCTACGTAGTGCGTTTGCAAAACCAACAGGGAATGCATCTGTCACCTCTGGTGCTGTTAGTACACGCACATCATATCTCACAGGATGCTCTAATACACTTGAAGATAAGCAGCCAAATGGACTGTTCAGGACATATGGATTTCCTGAGGATGTTTCCACTCCACTAAGGCAAGATGGAACTCCTTTTGAGGCAAATGTTAAATCTAGGGTAATGTCTAGTTTCATTCAAAATAGTTCAGTCAACATTGGTGAATGCTCTGGTATTCAGGAGCCTGGCCTACCAGAAATACCATCTAACAGTAAGCTCTTAGAAAGTTTGGAGATGCAACAGTTGTCTGCCTTTGATTCAAGAAAGGAGAATCCACGTAATGTTCTCCGGGGATCAAGACAGGAATGCGACATGAATGCGCCTGCTGGTAATTCATCATTTCACACTATTGGTTTTTCAGCTGCAGATCCTAATCTGTCCCTTTGGGAACCAGTGCAAGATTTTTCTGCAAGTCCTCTGCCAGTCAGTTTGAAGCAAGGTGATGCAACTCAGGATGCTGAAAAGATGCTTACTGATGATGGAGCCAGCAATGTGAAGAATGAAGCTGTCTATAATGGTGTTGATTCGGGGCCGTTATTGGGTGTCTCAGAGGGTGAGTTTGGAGACCTTCCAGATTCACTTTTGAACCTTTCAAATGAAGACGACATTCTCTTCATAGATGTAGATGGGAAAGAAACTAGGGATAAATCTTATTCTGATAATGTTCATTCACTCCTCCTAAGTTCTCCAAATGATGCTCAGGAGGACAGCTTCAATGATATTGAACCTCAGGCATTGGTCACTGCAGAAAGTTGTCGTACTGATCCTCAAGGTGAAGATCTTGATAATTCTGGAGCTATTACTTCTTCCACTCATGCTGGTGATCAAAATGTTCAGCATCCTGAAATTGATGAGCCATCTGCATCAACTTTCACGTCTAATTCTCATGCACTTGGTGATGGCAATATTTGCTGCACACTGAACACTGAAGACCCTGAAATTCCTTGCAATGATGATATATTCTTGCTTATCCATCCTTCGACGTCATTTGCACCTCCTGCAGCCCAAGCAACCCCTGTAGAGACTATGGGCCTATCTTCTGCTGCTAGTCCAGAACAAACTAGACAAGGAAACTTGTTGATGGATGCAAAAGATCTTCCAAGATCTTCTACCTGGTCTCAGAAGATTGGACCAAATATTTTGCCAGAAACACGTCCCACCTGCTCTCTCGTGGGTTTTGGAGTAAAATCAGAGTTATCTGATATGAACTCTAAAAGTTTTCTTCCAAGGGATGCTAACAAGGCTCTCGGAGACTTGAACCAATGTAAATCATCGAATGCAAATCAAAGCATACCAGCTAGTAGAGCACTTGAGGACAGTATTTCTAAAGTTGACTTGAAGGTACTCAGATAACACGAGCAACTGTGGCTTCTTACATGATCAGTTTCTTCACGACTGTCATTGTATTTCTAAAGCTGTTTCTTTGTTGTAAGCAGGCTGGAGAGTGTTCAGTGTCATTTGTGGAAGTACATAATACAGTAGCAGGCTCTTTGAAAATAGATATGTCAGATTCAACAACAGTAAACCCTTCAGCATCAGATCAGGAAGAATTAGGGAGTGATAAAGATGTTCCTTATTTTTCTGACGTTGAAGCTATGGTAATTGTTTAAAGTTTTGTTTAGCTATGCTTCCAACTACCATAGTAAACTTTATTAAGCTTCTATTCCTTTGCATGTCAGATACTTGAAATGGACCTAGATCCACATGATCAAGACTTACATAGTTCGAAGCAAGGTAATTAATCTAATTTTGTTTTGATCTGTACAATTAGAATTACCTGAATGCTTGATTTTTAGAATTTTTCCATGTTTGTGTTTGCAAAGTCTTTGTTTCCCCAATTCCCTCTTCCACAAATAGCATAGAAAACTGATTGGTGGTCCCATAACATGATATAACTTGTGATTCTGGAGTATAGCAGCAGGTAAACTGATGCATGTTACTTTACTAGTTTACTATCAGATAGGGGAAAAAAATTCCATTATTCTAGTTTAGGTGCATATAAAAATTGGAAGCATAGCTATCATAAACTGAGATGAAAGGCTTATGAATTTGTGTGCTGGAGTGAAATTCAGAATCCTTTTCAGTAACATTTGGTCATTATATAGCTGAAGTTTTGAGATATCAGTATGAGGACGCAAAAAGGACTATTATAAGGCTGGAACAATGTGCTCAATCATGTCTTCAAAGATCCATGACATCTCAAGGGGCCCTTGCGGTTTTTTATGGTCGTCATTTGAGGCATTACATCAGAAAAACTGAGGTAGGCATCTAGTTCTGTCACTTTCTGAATTTGGTAACTGTGCTTCGCAATTCATTGGAATTATATGCTAATTTCCATTTTTTACATGATTATTTTACTTTTACACCTCCTCTCTTTCGGTTTCTGCTTAGTTCCTTATCTGTTAAACAGCATGTATTTTTGTAGCTTTCTTTTCAGTTTTTGTGTTTCTCAAGTGGAACATCTGTTCAATAATTTGGACACTAGAACCATTTTCTACCTTTGTAAGTAACTTGGCCTTTGGCACTTTCTGAAGCTTCGCGTGGCCTTGAACAAGTTAGAAGATAGATTCCTTCTGACGAGTGTCAAAACTCTGAGTGATTCATGCAGGAGCTGAACAAAAAAAAAAAAAGCATTAGCTCAATATTTTCATGAAATAACTCCTTTCAGTTTCTTGTACATTATCTATAAAACTTCTTGTAGATTGAAGTTTGTTCAGTCATAATTTTGTTACTACCACCAATCTGCAGGTTTTCATTTTGCCTTTTTCTGTAACTACCTCTACCATATATCCTTGAAGGAGTACAGATGCAGTCTAAGGATCTAGGCTCAATTTCTGTATTCCAGTTTGAAGAAGTTAACAACATTTTTTTGGATATCAAATGACTCTGCTCTTTTTAAAGTTTTATAAATCATTCTTGCGGTTCTTGTTAGTGATATTCCATTATCATAGAGTAGTGCATTTACATGTACACATCTCAGTCTGTGAGTTCTTAGCACAGAGTAATCTTTGAGAAAAATGCCAGAATAACTCTATTTGGTGAATCTGATTTAATAGGTTGTACTTGGAAGATCTACAGATGATTTTGATGTTGATATTGATCTAAGAAAAGAAGGGCGCGCTAATCGAATTTCTAGACGCCAGGTAGGATCTTCCATTAACTGATATCTTTGACAATATGTAAAGCTTATGTTTTCTTGTGGACAATGAGGATCGCTTCTCAGTCCTCACTATGGATAAAATCAAATGAACCGAAATTTGATTTTATAAATGATGCTTCCTCTTCTTCATTTGTTTTGGCATTTCTTCTCTGTTTTCAATCGGAGTAGTTATAACTACTGTTTTTGCCCTATGTAGGCAATTGTTAAGATGGAAACGAACGGATCTTTCTACTTGAAAAATATCGGGAAGAGTTTAATCTCAGTTAATGGCAAGTTGGTTGCAAGTGGACAACTGATCTGTCTTGACTCCAGTTGTTTGATTGAGGTATGTTTCTTTTCCTTCTGACCTTTTAACAAAGCAGTCTTCTTTGTCATGATTTTCCTCCTTTCTGGGATCCTTCTATATGAATCAATCTCTTGTACTTTTGACTGTTTCAATCAACCTCTTGTACTTTTGACGTTGAAACGGAATGAATGCCCCAGTCACTGTTGTTTTTCATTACCTGAAATAGAGGAAGTCTCATGACAAGTGCGATTTTTTTAAAGTACTCTAGCTAGATTTGAATCATTCCCATTGATACCGATCTGAAGTACACCCTGGCGGTGTGTATCTATGGCCCAAAAGTAGGAAGGAACTTCTTGATAAGCAAGTTCTAGAAAAAAGAATCTAGCGATTCTTGTGCTCTAAACTATAATATGAATAAATATGACTTTACTCATCAAACTAAATCAAATATTAGAAGGAATACAGGAATCTGCTTCTGGTGGCAACAGTTTAGTTTATTTACTCCAAACATTGATTATTAGTCTTTATGGGAAAAGTGCTGAAAGCGCATAATTAAGATTTTTTTAGCATGGATGTATTAAGTTATATTTGTTTATTGTACAGATTAAGAGCAATTTACTGCTTTTTTAGTCTTCTGCTTTTGCTCGTTACATAATTTCTTTTAGCTGGTTGACAAGTTTTGTGCTTATCCTAACCAATTAAAATGGCAAATATGTAGATAAGGGGAATGAGCTTTGTGTTTGAGATCAACCAAAAATACGTCAGACAGTACATCAATAGCATGTCAAGGGATAGCAAAGGGAAGAATAGCAAGTTTGAATGGTCACCTGACGGAGAAACTTGAGTGAAAGAATTCATGAAAAAGGTGCTTCGTTTCCATCTCTTCCAATTAATCTCCTTTTTATTTTTTTGGTCATAGGAATATGTTATGTGCATTGACGAAATTGTACATATGTAATTCTCTTCAATGCAATGCAGATATCCAATCAAGCTTTCATCTGTATCTTTGTTGCTTTCTCTCTTTCTTTCTCAACTTGTTCTGGAATCCCACTTTTATCTTTTGTTTTGACGTCGTTTTTCCCTTCATTTTTGTTTTGGCGGTGGGATGAATTGTGAGGATCATTTGGGACTATAAGAGCAAAACTGCATCGGCTGGTAAATTCCTGCATCAGTTTCACCAGCGGCTCGAAGTCAGCACTAAACTGCAGCACGGTTTAACATCACGGCACAGAAAATTACTGAAGAAAACATCAAATAGAATCACGAAATCCCCAATGTTATCAAGATCGCAAACTCTGAACAAGTGTAACAAATACATGAACCAAGTTGCTCCCTGGTCCCTGTTAACATCTACTGTATCTAAATTAATGCAGTGGGCCTAAGAGTTCCAATTATTTCCCTGTGACTTTCTTTCAACGCAAAGGACGTTAATTGGACATTTTAGCTAGTTATTTAGGCTTAATAGAGAGTCTCCCAGGAAGCTACTTTTTCACCTTCATCCACTTCAAACCGTGATGCAATCGATATTGGGGTCATCAGATAAGGTGATAGGCCATCCCAGCAAAAGATTTGGTCCCTTTTTCTTTCTGAAGATAAAGGGTATGGGAAGGGCTAGTTGGGGGTCGGATAAGTTTTAAAGTACTCATGATTTGTTACTAGTAGAATTTGCATTTACACTCTCTCGGCCCCTAGATAACGTGACGCTGAATATTTTAAAAAAGGGTAACGTGTAGTTGAGGTGTTGATATTTTAGAAAAGCCAACTTAATTAGGAAATACAAAGTGATAAGTAGGGTAAGAATTGTTAGTGAGTGCATTCAAATGATAAGTTGGGTGTGATTTAATCTTTGAAAAAATAGTTTACAACTCGCAATGGCAATAACTGCACTAACAAACTTATTCCGGGTATTTTTTGAAACGGGAATACTTAAAATTGGAAAATAATAAAACTATTCCTTTAAATATGAAGAACTTTTTTTTTTTTTTTTTGGGTTATGGAAAACAATGAACCTAAAAAATTGTTTGGTGAGCTTTTCTGCGCGCAGTCCCCTACAATTTGTTACCAAATAGTATTTATTATGTCATCAATGGACGAATAAAAATTGTATATTTGCGGATGGGAAAAGTTGCGGACGAACAGAGGTGCTTGCTAATATTTCGAAGTTAGTTAGCAATTATTGAACATCAATAATAATAATAATAATAATAATAATAAACACCATACATGCTGAGGCTACCAAATTCAGTGCCAGCTTGAGGGATTTCTGGAAGTTAGTAGTGTCACCATATGTGGCATACCGGACTACATCCAAATATTGAAACGTTTATGACTTTTTTTATACTGTAGTTGAAGAAAATGATAGTAGATAGTTTGGTAGCTTGATTTGGTAGAGGAGTGGTGAGATGTGACGTGCCTCATGAAAGTTGAAAGTGCTTTTCCACTTATTGGCGCACATAATTAATTTCCATGGATCGAATATTGTTGAAGATGCCTAGGCAGGGTTCGTTGCATTGCAGGCATTTGGGGTGTCTGTAGTAAATGGAAAAATGTGAATTTTCATCAGAACATGGCATGTTCATATTCTCCGGTGGCAACCGCTACAAGTTGCGAAGGGAGATATTCTATTTTATGGGTTGTACAACGTATTATTGGAGTGTTTTTATAAACACGTGTCTCGAAAGAATGTATACGCCTTGTATGGAAAGGAATTTTTTTTATTAAAATTTTTTTTACATTTTTCGTAAATACATTTTTCGATTATTTTTTTACGTCACATATATCAAATCGTTGCAGTACATTTTTTACAAAAACTCCAAAAATTTACAATCCAAACACAATAAATTTTCCTGGCTATAAAATCAACGAAGTATGGTCTTAAAAACGGTCATTTTGTATTTGACTCTTCAATTATTGATCTACTGTCAAGTAAAAAGAAAAAAAGAAAAAAATTCACAGTATGGTGACCATATATATCTCTTTAACTGTCAAAACGATGCACGCATAATTCTATCGTATTTGGTTATTGAAAGGAAAAATAGTCAACAATGAAGCCCTTTTACTGAAAAGATAATTTTGACCCACATGTTTGATTGTTTAAGATTAATATCTACCACAAGGTAAGCCAGATGACCACATGCTTATATGTCCATGGAAATTCTCATGCATCTTTTAGGGACTTTCTATTGGACGTGACGTTAGATTTTCTTGTGTACTAAGTAAAGGTGGCTTAGTTAGAGTATATGTTTTTACAGGATAATTAAGAGGAATGGAAAATGGAATTCCTCTTGCTCGAAAAATGATTAACAGGAGACACAAGCTTTACTCCCTTTTTTTAAGGCAAGATTTGTAGCATTACGCGTGTAAAGTTGATTGCACAACCAACCATTTTCAATCATTTTCACAAAGAAGTCCCTTTTTTGGTTAGTTATGTAACATTTGCAACTCTCTCCCTAATACCTCTTCTCGAATGACATTAAAAGATTAAACCACTGAGCTTGACTCAGTAGCCATCAAGAAGGGACAATAGGTGGGGGTTCAACTCCCATTTGCAGCCAAAAAAATTCAAGTAAGGTCTGTATATCGACTTCAAAACCAAGAGCAAGAATTTTTTCCTTCATACAATGGATAGCAAATTATTCAAAATAATATTTTGCTTGTATTATAAACATATTTTTTAATTAATTTTTTTATATTTTTAATTTTTTTTATCTCATATATATCATCTCATAAAAAATATTATCATAATCATTTTAAATAATATTTTAAATAATATTCTATCCGAAAGAAAGAAAGAGAGAGACAGAGAGAGCAGTGGTCCGATATATACTCAAAGTAATCAACTCCACCTAAAGAAAACTGTGATGCGGGACAGCAGTGTATTTTATTTATTTCATGAAGGCGTTCAGTTAATGCATTGCCAGTTAACGTTAGAAGCTGAAGCTGGCTGGAAGATTTTTAACTTATTTAAAAAAAAAAAAAAAAGATTCTCCCTTTCTTTTTTTTTTCGAAAAAAAAAGGATCCCCAAATTTCTATGACTATAAATTGCTTAGTCGCATGGCTCCCCGGGACAGATACAGCACAGCAATTTCCCTACCAAATTCAATTCCTGGCTTCCAGCTCCCCCCACCCTTCATTAATCACTGGTTCTCTAGTGTTCCTTTGTTTTCTTTTTCTTTTTTTATTTTTTTTTTAAAAATTATCTCTTGTTTTGCTAAATACAGCAGTGTAGTGTTAATCAAAGAAACATAAGCAAAAGTGTAGTCAGTAATGGTGGATTCTCCTGTGGGACTCCTCCTCTCTGCAGAAGAAGTCTGTATTTCTGACACCTCCACCCGTGATCAAAGCACTCACCCTCTCTTGCATCACAACCCCCGATGCCTCCTATGTTTCCTTCCAATTCCGAAATGAAATGAAAAGATCTTTCTTTGTGTGGCACTATCAACACTGAAAGCTGCAGCACTGAAACCGCACAGCACCCCAAGGACAAAATCCCACCCTGCCTCCATCATCATCCATCACCACTTCTTTCCGTCCCTTCCTTCCTTCCTTCCTTCTGCTTCCCTTATCTTATCTACTAATAAGTACTACACTCTTCACTTCATAAATTCCAGAAACTGAAAGACTAAGCAAATTAACAAGATGGGCTCTCTTTCTCTACTCTCTTTTTCTTCAGGTCTGGTCTTAATCATCCTCCAGCTAATGTTCTTGCATGCACACTCTAAAACATATTGGAAAGATGTTTCAGTCTTGAAGCAGCTCAAAGACAGCGTCGACCCCAAGTCGGTGACTCCTGGCTCGTGTTTGAGCTCCTGGGATTTCGGGGTCGACCCGTGTGATAATCTTTTCGGCGATAAGTTCACCTGCGGCCTGAGGTGTGACGTCGTCCTGCCTTCCGGGAGCCGAGTCACCGAACTCGCTCTTGACCAGGCGGGTTACTGGGGCTCACTCGCTTCTGTTTCCTGGGAATTGCCTTATCTTCAGAAGCTTGATCTCTCCGGGAATCATTTCACTGGCGGGATTCCCGACTCCTTCTCCTACTTGACTCGGCTTCAGCAACTCGGTCTTTCCGGCAACTCGTTCTCGGGATCGGTGCCTGACTCGCTCGGCGCTCTTTCCAGCCTCGAGGAGATGTACCTCGATAACAACAATCTTGAGGGGACGATCCCATCAAGTCTCAACGGGTTGTCTAATTTAAAAAGGCTCGAAATTCAAGGGAATAAGTTCGCTGGCCCGTTCCCTGAGCTGGGCCAACTGGGCAACCTCTATTTTCTTGATGCTAGTAACAATGCCATCTCCGGGGAGCTTCTTGCCACATTTCCGGCATCCCTCGTCGAGCTTTCCATGAGGAATAACAGCATAGAGGGAAGCCTTCCGGCTAGTTTGAGTAATTTGCCTTATCTACAAGTCTTGGACCTGAGTCATAACAAACTGAGCGGGTCAGTCCCCGCGAGCCTGTTCACTCACCCGTCCTTGGAACAGCTGACTCTGTCTTATAATCAACTAGGGTGGGTCGAGGCTCCGGCGAATTCAGGTCTGAATAGTGAGGTCATTGCTATTGATTTGAGTAATAATGAGATCCGTGGGTTTCTGCCTGGGTTCTTGGGCATGATGCCCAAATTGTCAGCTTTGGCGTTGGAAAACAATAAGTTGACGGGCATGATTCCGACACAATACGCCCTGAAGGTACTGTTGCCGCAGGGTCAAGGGGTGTCCCAATTTGAGAGGCTATTGCTTGGGGGAAACTACTTGTTCGGACCCATACCGGGGCAGTTTCTGGGTTTGAAACCGGGTTCGGTTACGATTAATTTGGGAGACAATTGCTTGTACCGGTGTCCTCTGAGATTATTCTTTTGTGATGGTGGGGAGCAGAAGTCTTTGATGGAGTGCAAAGCCTTTGCCCCATTTATTCCTTGAGAATAGGTATAATGGGGTCTTGTGTTTATGTTGTAGTAATTCCTTCAATTTTTAGATGGGCAATTCGTGATTCTCTTCCCGGGGAGGGAGAGATTTATGTGTATAGTGTATGAAGTGTGCTTGTGTTAGGGATGCCAATGATAAATGATAATCTTGTACTAGAAAATTAATAAAGACGTTGACATAAAGAAATATTTCCAGATTATGTGACTCACCTTTCAATGGAAACAAGGCGAGGTAGTTGAAGAAGACATGGACTCCCATCCCATGTGATGATGATTCAAGATAGAGATCAATGAGGGCCTGAATCGAAACAGATAGCATCAAGGCTACTGTGCCCTTCCCAATGCCATTGATTGACCTGCTATTTTCTTATCCTCAGGAATGCATTTGTGCAGTTTGTTTATGCCCGAGGCTAAGACCCACTAGGGAATTTAGTACAGAAAAGAGAAGATATGATGGACACGAATTTCATTCAATATTATGTATGTTGTTCCAGAGTTTAAGAGAGAGAGTAGAAGAAATGATCTCTTTTTGTTTGAGAGTTGTGAGAGATACGAAAGGAAATGCTAGTCTAACTAGCTTCCTGGCCTCCAGGAGTCAGCATTTCCTAAGGCAAAGAAATGATACAGAGCTTATGATCTAGGATGGTATTCTGGTGATTATTATTGGCTGAAATTTGTATCATTTTTCCATGGTTTTCCCTCTTTCGGTGTGTTGGAGTTCCCGTGTGGATGGGGAAGATTTGGGATGTGGTTTTACCTTCTGCACTAGAAGCCCGTGAATTGTATTACTATAAATGTTTTCAAGATTTTGAGAGCATGGAAAAAAGCAAAATTTATCCCCTGATGATGTTAATAATTTTTAAGTAGCCGCATCATCAGTAGGAAATTTATGGATCTCTTAACTTTAGCCTTGAGGTAGGAAGTGTAGATGTCAACCTGGACTAAATCCTAATGTTCTGGTAAAATGAGGATAACACTTTCTGTTCCATATAGTCCTCGCTTGCTATTCAAGAAAGTTCCTTCCACCTTCAATAGTACAACTTATTTGACGCTTCTTTGGATCAGACACATTATATTATTGTTTGTGCTTTTTGGCCATTGAAACTGGCAGACAGCATCCACTCTGAAGCAGTAACAAATTATGGAGCATTTTGTTCTCTGGTTTGTAATTCTTGATGGATGATGGTGACTTTGAACCATCAAGTCTGATACTTCCCAACTTGTTTCTTTGGGTCTAGCCACGTATCCTCAACTCTAATGGTGCTTGGAACTTTATGTATTTGTTTTATCAGCTGTCCCTGTCATTTTCCACTGTCTGCAAATCATATGCTTCAAAAACCTTCACCCCCGCTAGAAAGGGAGGATAAAATGCTTAATGGTGCAAATTCTCTTCATGATTTCAACTTTATTGTTTAACCTCCACTGCCACTAGGATGGAGGAGCTCATGCCCAACTTCGACCCGCAGTCAACTTTTATCCGCTTTGGCGGTTGGGAGAATCACGATACAGCTAACTGGCGGAATGATCAGTCTTAGGCTGCTGCTCCCAACATTTTTCTTAAACTCAGAATGAAGAAGCATCACGAGCGAAAGCATACCCTCTTAAATAATGGTGACTGGCCAAGTCTTGCAATCGGCAGCTAATCTTTTTCCATTTCCCTCGGGTCAACAGCTCCGAGGACAGCTGCGCAGGCATTTAGGACTCGGGAGAATCATTAACCACTCGTGAAAAAGTTGGAAATGGATCACTTGCTCCAGAGCTTCGGTCTTGGTCATTATCCCCTCCATTTGCATAATCAATTAAGACTTGAGAGAAGACAAAGTCAAGAAACATTTCTGACTCCAATCTCTTTCCAAATATAAATAGAACTTTTTTTTAAAAAAAGTACTAGGCAAGCATGTTTAATTATATTTTACCGAATCTGTACGCTTCATAATTGCAAGCAGAATGTCTTGTAAGCTATCTAAGACCAATCACTCCCAAAGGTTGAATTAATTCCGCACACTACCATTTAACAGTGTGCAGCAGCTTCAGCCAAAAAGCTCATTTGCATATTACTCAGAATTCACAATGACAAAGGAGCTGAATCCTATATGCACCTGGTGCCAAAGAAGGGCACTTCTGCTAATGTTCAGTTTCTTCCTCTTCTCTGCCTCATTGTTAACATCTGATGCTTGTCATCCAGCGGACAAAGCAGCGCTGCTAGACTTCAAGAACAAGATCACATCAGACCCCTCAAAATTGCTCCATACATGGACTCCAACAACAGATTGCTGTAAAAGCTGGCAGGGTATCGCTTGTGACACCTCTGGCAGAGTAGTGAACGTCTCTCGATCTGGCCTTACTGGTGATGACTTCATACTCGATACATCCATGTCTGGAACTTTATCTCCTTTGCTTGCCAACATCTCCTATCTTCAATTGCTCGACCTCAGCAACCTCAAGGATTTGCAGGGTCACATTCCTCCCGAATTTGGCAAGTTATCGCGCCTAACTCATCTTTTTCTCGATTCAAACAAGATTACGGGATCCATACCTGTTGCATTGCGATATCTATACAAGCTGAAGAAGCTATATCTCAGCGACAATCAGCTATCTGGTACTGTACCTTCACCTATCTTTGAATCTTTAACATTGCTTTCAGAACTTGGGCTTTCAGGAAATAGACTGTCCGGTCCAATACCGTCTTCTATTGGCAAGTTAGTTTCACTAACTAAGCTTGACATTTTCCAAAACAGCTTCTCTGGTAGTATTCCAGAAAGTCTTGGAAATCTCAAGGATCTAGAGTATGTTGATTTTTCGTATAACCAATTGACTGGAAAGATACCAGAATCAATTGGTGGCCTCTCCAATTTAGTGCTGTTATATGCAAATCATAATCAGCTTAGTGGAAGCATTCCTCCTCCTATCTCTGGACTCTATTCATTACAGTTTTGCCGTTTATCAGACAACACGTTAACTGGCAGCATCCCAGCATCAATTGGCAATCTTCGGAATATTCAACGACTGATCTTTGAGAACAACAGGCTTACTGGGAAACTACCTGCAACTATAGGACATCTTGCTGGTCTTACAGATATATTCTTCTCCAATAACATCTTCACAGGAAAGATCCCATCAAGTTTTGGCAATCTGCGAAACTTACAGACGCTAGATTTGTCACGAAACCAACTCAGTGGTCCGATCCCTCCACAGGTAGCTCAATTGCAGAGATTACAGTCGTTGGACCTGTCATTTAATCCTCTTGGACTAGTGAGCATACCCAATTGGTTCCAAGAATTAAAGGTATTTCGCCTCTTGTTGGCTAAAACAGGTCTCCAAGGACAGCTTCCACAATGGTTGGCTTCATCATCACTGTCAACTCTGGATTTATCAGACAATGAACTGACAGGAAAATTGCCCAATTGGATAGGAAACATGACAAACCTCTCCTATCTGAATTTATCGAAGAATGCATTCCACTCTTCAATTCCGGAGGAATTCAAGAATCTCTCCCTTCTGATGGATCTTGATCTTCACTCCAACAAATTCTCGGGAGGGCTGAAAACCATTTTGTCGAAACATTTCCAAGATCCACTTGGGCGCTATAACTCCATTGATCTTTCCTACAATCTATTTGGTGGTTCCATGGAGGAGGCCATTGGAGACGAACCGTCATTAGCTTCCCTTGTTATCCTAATTCTGTCGCACAATCGACTAGAAGGGTCCATACCGAAGTCACTAGGAAAATTAAGTGGACTGATGACTTTACTGCTATCGCATAACTATTTGAGTGGTGAAATCCCGGAAGAAGTTCTGAATCTAAAATCGCTCCAAGATTTTGACGTCGCTGGGAACAAGCTAAGTGGAAGAATTCCTGCTCACAACGCCACCATCCCAAAGACTGCATTTTTAGGCAATCCTGGCTTGTGTGGAGCTCCACTACCTCCTTGCAAGCACTCCTAATTATGCATCTCTCAGAGATCATCCTTACTGTTACATTTTGTGGTTTTTTAAATTTATACACTACTATATAATTCATTGGAAACCAGTGTACGTTTCGAAGGCAGCATACTTGATGAGAAAAGGGCAACTTATTTTTCCATCATAGCTAAAAAAATTTCTTACCTTAGGCCAGTTTCTAAGCTGGGGTACCAACTACTACTAACTTGCAGTGTATTTCCCCAAAAAAAAAAAAAAAACTACTAACTTGTAGTAGGAACTCTTGTGCTGAGCCTAAAATAATAGTGTGCGTGATGGATACTAAGAAAATGACAAATCATAGGAATAGTTTACGAATGAAGAAGCAGTTTTCATATTGTATTTTCTGGGTAAAAAGCCAGTGATTGTCAGACAAAGGTCCCTTTTTCCGGTGCCTTTTTAGCCTTTTCCTTTTGGTAGTTCCTCTTTCTTTTAAAGAGCTGCATCATTATCCTTGAATGCTGCTAAACTTTTATATAATGTCAGTAACTTTCCTGAATGTCCTCCTGGTCTTGTTTCGATTTACTATCAAGAGAAAATGCCATTATTCCACTTCTGCGGTTGGACAAACAAAGAGAAGCTTCACTATCAAATTAAAGTGGAAACATCACCAGGCAAAAATTGTATCAAAATCACCAGGCGAAAATTGATATAAACTTTTATATAATGTCAGTAACTTTCCTGAATGTCCTTGATTGAAGTCAAGGACATTCAGGAAACAACCTCTAAAGCGTCTATTACATTATGAAGGTCACGGATGTTGTCAAGTTATTCTTCTACAAATTAACTCGTTCTACTCCAAAAAAGTATCACACACCAATTACACTTAATATGCTAAGAAGTGCTTTTGTTGAACAGTGAAAGGGTTCTGCGGTGGTTTCCTTTGGGAAAAAGAAAAGGATGGTAGGGGTGTTGCGAGAATCGAACTCGCGACCTCTCGCACCCGAAGCGAGAATCATACCACTAGACCAAACACCCGACCTGATTCTTAAGTAAAAAATATCAATGTGAAATTCGTCACATGAAAAGTCGGTTTTTCCCTCGAGTAAAAGACTCTTAAAGTACGAAAATATTGTACTGATTGTTGGAACAACGAGAATTGAGAAGGCAGAGCCATGAACCTTTTATCAGCTCTTTCCAAAGCTACCATAATTTCTATCTAAGCCTTATAAATTCTCACGGAATTAAAATTCTTTTCATAGAGTCGTCTCTCTGATCATTAACTTCAAAACCTAACCAAGGAAAACGAACCGAGACCTCAAATCTTAATCAATTTCCTTGGTTTCGCGGGTTGGTTTTGCCGCAAAACCAAGCCTTGATTGAATGACTTTTTGAAAGCATATGGTTCAAATTCCCAAAACCCAACTCTATCGAGGAAGTGCCCTGCCCACAATTATGCTTTAACCAGTAAAACAAAAGTACTAAAACTTGTAATGGTTGGAATAGGAACTTTTGTGCATTTTCACAAATTCATTCCTGTACCATGTCACATGATTGGATCTGGATCATTGGTTTTGGGGGGGGGGTCAAGCACTTTGTAGTTCGTCCCTCCTTCATATGCAAAATTCAAGTGCAATCAACACAGACTGATGATGAACAAACAAAAAAAAAATCCTTTTTTTTTCTAATATCTCCGGCAAGCAAACGGATAATGTGAGGCCTACACAATTAAATTAACAACCGTCTCAAATGTTGACCTCTTATAAACGCTTGAATCCATTCGTCTGTGTTTGGGAATTTTGTAGTAATCTTTCCGGCTATCAATGCATGAATCAAGATGGTTGACAAATTTTATTTTATTTTTGACAAAAGTTTTTGCACCAATTGCGTGAAAGGGAGAAGATAGAGTAAAGCATGGGAGTCAGCATGCAATTCAACGCTTTGCATGTGAAGACTGAAGAGCAAAAACCAAAAAAAGCCGCTTTGCATGTGACTACGTACCGGATAAAGCAGCAGCGGCAGCGTCCTCTTCTTCTATCTTAGCCCACTTAGTTTATTCTCCACAATCAACGACAAACACCACCGGCCCATCAAGCCCACTTTTTCACTACCTAATTATTTTCTCTAATTCACTCCAAACTCGCAACTGAAATAAAAATTAAAATCATTAAAAGTTTTTCAACCTCCTTTTCCTTTCTCACCAAAAAAAAAGAAAAAAGGGAGAGAATAAAATTCAAGCTTTTGAATTAAGACTAGTTTATTCAGGATATCCGTTACCTTACTTGTGACGAGCTAATAACTTTTCTTTTCTTTTCTTTTTTGTTTGGAGGATTACTTTTCTTGAATGAGTTGTGCTACCAATCAAAATTTTTTTTTTTTATGCTTTCCTACTGGTTTTGAGTCAAAGATGGGTTGGGAAAAAATTTCCAACTTTAACGGACAAAATTGTATTCTCTCTCTCTCTCTTTACATCTTTTTGCATAAATAAACAAAATAAATTCTGTCTAGAGAGAAATTGAACAGCTGCATGCCATATATTAGTATTTGTAATGCACAAGTTGCAAGTCACATGGCATGCCTGACGATTTCCGTGCCTAAACGAAAGAGACCAAAAATTGGAATGAAGACTCAGCAAATCAGTTGGCCACTGCTGCCACATGCCTTGCGGAGTGTGAGGTGAATTGTTTAAATCTCTTGTCAAAATTGTCACTTAATATGGTTTCTTTTAGATTCATATGAATACGTAACGTACTCATATGGGTTCAATGGTGGTTCGGGCCCATCGATTTTTCATGACTCTGTTGGATCACCTCCTCTTCGAATAGGTTAGAGTAGGAGTAAAAATAGGTGTAAATCATAACAGTTGACAAAAAAAAAAAAACTAATTGAATTGACGTCCACCTAAAGTTCCAGTGTAATGTAGTCAAAATATGTTTGCTCCTAGTTGCAAATGCCTGAGAACCTGCAAGTCCAAGAATAGGATTGCGTGCTGGGTAGATCAATCAAGCTTTAACATTTTTATGTCGAGTTGGCAAGCATGTTGACTAGGTACAAATTTCAAATTTATCTTCCACAATAGTCTATCATGAGAAAATGCTTAACCGTTTGATCGACTTGCTTTCTTTTTTTTGTTTTTGTCAATTTTTAGTATTCATTTGCTACTGATCTGGAAATTAAGACAAAAGGTGCTATTCATTTTGTAAAAGAAAAAAAAAAAAAGTATCATTTCTAGGCACGATGACATTTCTTGTTTAGTTTGATCAGCAAGTAGGTCAGCCAATCGCTTGCTTAGTTCTGATATCCTAAACGTTTTCTCGCATTATAAGTTGCAATTCAATAAAATATATAGATTAATCCATAAATAGCGGTATAAACACTAACATATAGTGCTAGTAATTAGAAAAAACTCATAGCATGTAGTAAAACTCGAATTCAGAACCTCTAATTATTGGCTTCCAACCTTGAAAATCACATGGACCGAGGTTATTGACAAATCTAGCTAGCCAAGCATGTTTCGGCTTCCACATGAAACGGTCCAAAGTTGTTAATGGTGGTCTCTAGGATACGTCATTGCACGTTGTTGGACTAGTGCAATTTCGGCAGCTTACGTCCCTTTCTGGCGATCGAGTCTTTTCCAAGAGGACAAAACGTATTGAGTTTGAATGTTGATCACCATGCATTTACTGACCTGAACTTTAAGACCGGGCGGCATTTTGGCATTTGAATTTTCTACGAGGTTTTTTTTTTTTTTTTGAACGTTCAAATTTCAAAGGCATATTTCATTCTTAATTTCAACGCAAAAGAGCGGAAATCCTGCACTTCCTAAGTAATCCGTCATATAAAATGATAATCTAACCTGCTAGAATCAATCAGCTTAATGGAGCTGTGTATGCGACAGTCCGACCCGACTTTAATTGTTTTCCGGAGTACGGTAACGTTAATTAGAGAGCTCAAACGGAAACAAAAAATAATTAAAGTTCACCCGTATTAAATTTTTGCACTTTGTTTTACGTTAGGAAGAAAAAGTAACCTCCATCTTATCTTAGGTGGCTCATTCAATAATAACCTATGCAGAGTCACAACATATTAACTAACATGTGTGCGTATTTGATGTTACCCACAAATTTAATTTGCTTGACTTAAATGGAGAGCTTTCCTTTATCGATGATATTCAATAATTTCTTCAAGAAGCCGGAAATGGCCGCCTTTTTTTTTTTTTGAATTAAAGGGAACAAGAGTTGAATGGGAGTATTCCCGATAGTGCTTTTTATAACTAGAATCCAACATATTAGACAAAGAAGATGACTCAAATAATATTTCGCTTGCATCATAAACATATTTTTCAATTCATATTTTTTTTTATTTCCAACCATCTTTTAATCTCACATACATCACATCACAAAAAATGTTACAGTAATTATTCCAAATAATATTTCAAATAACACTCTATCCAAACAAACCCTTTGAGTTTCTTAAGAATCCAATGTTGTATTATGTATACTTAGTAATTCATTGGCTAGATGAAGCCAGAACTCTGATGAGGCAATACTATACAGTAAAATTTTGCAAAACTTCAAATTATTATTGCTCACTAACTATGTAGTAAAACATTATTAAACCTTGATTTACATTATTGTTTAAGCAATGCTGTCCATAATATAAAGTGATGATACTTGTGTTTATCATATACTACTAGTCATTAAGTTCCTGCAAGACCTTCAACCAACTAGTCGAACTAGGCTAGTAATTGGGCCGAACAAGGATAGAATCCATTGACTAATTAATAACATGTTGATTCAACTAGTAAATTTTAAAAATCTTCGGCAAATTTAGTCGCCAATTATATTATTTTTAATTAATAATTCAAAAATACACACTATTGTATCAAGTTATATAACTATCTACTATTACTATTGAATTGGTAAAAAATTGCGGCTAAACCGCTAATTCATTATACTCGTAGCCTTGCTAAGTTGATGTAGGCACCAGGGTTAATAATAATAATCATGGTTTTTAACACGACTTTTGTTATTAAATTAAAGTTTTCAAAGATTCTAACTTGTGTACGAGGATCGAGGTTGGAACCTGAAATATCAGACCAATTTAATCTTTGATTTCAGCCAAGTTGTTAACTCATCCCATCAGACATTTCACTCACATACTCATGGTGTAAGATCACAAATGAGAGAATCAGAAACTCTTCCCAAATTCACAAATGAGAGGTCCAAGTTCGAGTCTCTACTCTGCTGGATTCCTCCGCGCACGTATCGTGCTTGGGTTGGGTTGGGACGCCTGATCGGGCTGCAGGGGATTAGTCGGGCCCCGTAAGGATTGACCCGACCACCCCTGTATAGACAAAAAAAAAAAAAAAGAAACTCTTCCCAAATTCGGAGAAAAAAAAAGAAAGAAATGAAATTTGGGAAACCATAGTACTACCAGACGTCCTACAGTCAATTATAAAACGTGGGGCCAAGAGGCGCTTTCTCGCTCGAAAGATCTCAAAGCTGAAAATCACCGTACCACAAAGCAGGATTGTCATAGGAAACCTCCCTCCTTGGAGTTCTCGCTAGATTCCGTACTTGACGTTTTTGTCCCACCCGCCCTCTCCAAAAAGGATAAGCTCCTCCTCCTCCTCCGTTACCCGAAGCCCCTAGAACCGAACCCGACGGCACCCAAATCCAGGGAGAAATTCGTAATTGGGTCAGTTCCAAGTCCGAATTGTGATTCCACCCAGTCCCCCGTGGGTCGGGTAGTACTGTAGCAGTAGTGGGTAGGCTGCAGATTGCGAGGTGTTGCATGTGAACCGCCGACAGTGCTATAATGTACTCTGATGAGCTTACCCGCCCGCGACCTTTTTTAGTGTCTGCTATTATTGAATTCGAATTTTCAAATTTGAAGTGATCAAATCAAACAACGCTCAATTAATTGAAATTAATGCATTGCTCGTTAAATCAAATTAAATAATTATATACTCCAAAGTCTTAACAAGTGTGTATAGTTAACTGTAGTCATCCAATTAATTCCAGTCTTAGTAAGTAGTCGTTTGGCGCCCCCGCGTGAATGGTCCAGTGGCAGCGCCTCTCACCAGTGACCCTTGAGGTCACAAGTTCGAGTCTCCGCTACGCTGGATTCTTCCGCGCACTTAACGTGTTCGGGCCGAGTTGGGGCGCCGGATCCGGGTTGCAGGGGATTAATCGGGCCCGTAAGGATTGACCCGGACACCCCTGTGTCGAAAAAAAAAAAAAAAATAATCGTTTGGCTTGGGCGAGGTGGAATTTGTGGATGGCCGTCAGAAGCTTAGTCCAAT
This sequence comes from Coffea eugenioides, assembly GCF_003713205.1. NCBI lineage: Eukaryota > Viridiplantae > Streptophyta > Magnoliopsida > Gentianales > Rubiaceae > Coffea > Coffea eugenioides. The sequence goes on from NC_040041.1 coordinate 2,962,956, forward strand.
AGCAAAGCAACACCTAGTTCAATCCCTCCGGCCGGCCCTCCAGAAACTAAGGCCTTGAGCCGGCGGTTCAACGTTTCTACCGAGTAACGAAACCCTGCCTGCTAGTGCTACAACCTAGGATCATCTAACGTTTGTTGAAAAAAAAATAAAAATGCTACAACCTAGGATACGCAAGTATTTACGCTGACTTTGTAATGCTACAGTTTATTTTTTTATTAGTCGTATAACAAATTAGTTAACGAGTGCACATTGGGCGACGTTCAATAAAAATGGATTCAAGCTTTAGTTTCTTGGGAAAACTTATAATTAATTCAAGAAACTGTCATAATTTAAGGGTGCAATAAATGTGCGTACACGATTATTTAAGTGTCTATTAGAAAAAAGCCGTCCTATAAAATTGTAACTTTCTACATGGGTTTTGGCCAACGAGCATTTGTTAAGGGAAAAATTCATGTGTTAACATTTTTTGTAAAAGTGTAACTAATTTTAAAAAAACTCAACAAGTGAGGGCGAAATAAACAAGAATACGTGTATTTACATAGTAAGTAAGTTTGACATGATATAAATATTCGAGTGCGTCCAAAACATCCGTTAAGAACTTCTTCCTAAATTAAGCAAGAGGTTGTGACTGGATGAGTAATGAAGTTCCTAAAATGCCCTCTTAGCTCAGTCTCCCAGGCTTTTGGTTGGGAGGAATCAGGAATTCAGGATTGTGTTGGGGGCAGAGATGAGGAGTACTGGAGCAGGAGTGTGATTAGAGGATGGATAGGTGGGGAGGAATGATTTCATTGATTTGAGGCTGAGGGGGAAGCGTAGTGTGGATGGGGACAAAAGCTGGTTAGGGTATGTCATTTGGTCCGTGTTGTTTGATGTTAGGAGTACTTTTCTCACACATTGCTTCCAAGGCATGCCCTATTCATTGGCTATTCTTTCTCAACAATGACCATCATGAGAGCCACCACTACATTGATAGTCGATGCTCGTTAATGTGTTTTAACTTGTTGCTCCTACGGACGAAATGGACTCTGTCCTTAATCACGATGCTTCCTTTCCTCTTTCTCCTGCACGGGCTGCTTGTTTCTATCTGCAGCTGCTTTACGTTTGTTCCCCCACCTTTTTTTTTTTTATGTGTGTGAGTGATTATCATATAAGCTGTGTTAAAACCAACGGACGTTGGTGTAAGCGAAAGGGGTTTGCATCTCTTACTTAATCATGAGGTTTCGGATTCGAAATCCATGAAAATAAAAAGAATAACATTGGAAGAGTTTTCCCGCAAAAAAATTTGGCCCGATTCGAACAGGATTAGTCGTAGACCGTGAAACGGATACAAACACATGTAGGTTATACCTAAAAAAAGAACATATATATATAAGCTACGTTGAAGGGGCGACGATGGATGTTTCATGTTTTATTAGCGGACTGCTTTCAGTCACTTCAAAAACCTTAAGACTCGATGACTTGATTATTGGTATAAGTTTATGTTTAATGTTGGTCCAAAGATTTTACTTGTTGCGAAAATCAAGCCTTAACTTCGCACTGTTGAAACACTCGTACCGTGTCTTCCTAGTCTTCGTTGCATTTGCATACTGTATGAAACTGCGAGCACTAGAAAGTGCACTGCTCTCAATAATGTACAGCACACACCAATTGTTTTTTTAACTTTCTGCAACCTGGAGTCTTTCGTATATCTTGAAATATTACTTAGTCAGGTGATCTCAAACAATTTTTTTATTGGGGGTAATACGTAAGTCTGTATGTGTTTCATCACCAATTAGAAACCTAAATAAATTATAAACACAAGAATTGTAGCTAAGTAGGTACACCCACCGTAGGGAATATCCACTGTATTTTGAGTTCGTGTACATGAGAAAGTATATTCAGGAAGAAATGGAAGCACAAGGACCATCATTGTGAAAGTGTCGTGCAATGCATCAAATATCTGTTCTTTTGTAGCTGGAAATAAAAATTATTAAAACAAATCTGTTTAGATTTTCTATGCACAAAGGGGAGAAAGGAGGCAAGAAAACCATTATTATTGCTTCTTTACCTTTACATGAGAAGCAAGCCTGACCTGATGATTCTTTGCGAAATTAGAAAAAGTACGGGCGGGAAAGTAACGAGAGCGGCCAAACACCTTTAAGAGCGGCGATCAATGCGGTAGGTAACTCGCGTAAATTAGTCAAAAGTTATGGGCCATTTCTCTCCAAAGTAGAATGGATAAACATTTTTAACCCCAAGAAAACAAATTATTACTTTGGAACTTCTTGCCCCGTTTTGTGCGGATGGACTGTACATTTGCATTTGAATAACGGATATCTATTGAGCAATGTTGAATAGAATCATATATATTGTTTGGATTGTGTTTTATTTCCCCAATTTTACCTGCTTACATCATCATTACAATTTCCAATACACCTTTTTATCTTCCCAATTACCTTTTTATCTCACACACATCACATCACAAAAAATGCTACAGTAAAAATATTCCAAATAAAACACAATCCAAACAAACTTACTAAGGAAATTTTTTTTAATCTTTTTTTGTAAACACATTTGTCAATCAATTTTTTTATGTTACGTGTATCAAATCGTTACAATATATTTCTTTATAAAAACCCAAAAAAATTCAAACGAGACTGGAGATCTCAAATGTTAAGTGTTTTTTTTTTTTTTTTGAAAAAAATGAAATTAATTTGAGAAATTATCTAAATCCATGAAAACACTAAATATATGCATATGCATTCATGTGCTAAGTTAAATGTAAATTAGTCATACCAACAAACACCTACTTAGACACCATTGGAAAAATCCTTTATATTTTCTTCATCTAACCCTCACATCCTTCTTTGTTGTAACTCTTCTCCTGTCTTTCATTTTCATTTTCAAGGATGCCATAGCGTGTAATTCACCCTGCAAAGCGTATAGCGAGCAAGGGAGCTTTGGCAAGGTTAAATGTATCATCTTTTGGCGGTTAAATGTATATGATCACAGTCTAAGCGAGCCAAAATACCTTGGAATTTGTAAATCATTGGAATTAATGGTGAGGACAATCTTTGGAATTTGGGATTTTGGTGACCTACAAATATTAAGAATTCAGTGAATAAAATTATAACATAATAATAATAATAATAATTCATTTGTAAGTCTAACTCAACTCAAGTAGTCGCAGAGCCAAGTCCTTAGGGTAAGGGATCGATTTTCGATAGCACGTAAAATCAAAATGAAGTAATAGTATATTTAAAATCAATAGATGTTTTTGTTAAACATACATTCTCATTTCTAAGTTTAATGAATTTTAAATTCATATTATTCTTAAATTTAGAAGTAAAAATCATTCTCTATTTGAATTTAAAAACTTTGAAAGAATTTATTCTTAAAATAACTTCTATAATTAATTCAAAATTCTCGTAGATGGTAAGAATTATAAATTGTTAATTTTTTGGGATTAAAAACAAAAGAAAATTTGATAAATTTTGATGAGGGCAAATAAGAAGTAACTTTTGAAATTTCTAATCTTTCTAAACCTAAAAACTATTTTCTCAAAGTTTAAGTGGAGCAATTGCCTCCACTTAGATACATGCAGCTCCGCCCATAAACTCAAGCATGAATTCACGATATGTATTAGTACAATTTTATGGTGGGAAGTTATAGTCGAAATAGCAAGATTTATCACTTTTATATTCTTGCTAAAAGACTCCTAAAATTGGTTACAATCTAGAAGGACTACTAGATTCTTATGGAGTTTTTAGTTTATAAGTTTTTTTTCTTCCAAATTTTAGAATATTCTTGTAACGCATCTTTTTGATCACCTTATTTTAAATATGTACAGTATAATTTTGTATTGGAAAGCATTTGTTTACTTTTTTTGTGAATATATTTTTTAATTATTTTTTTATTTCACATATATCAAATTGTAACAATAATTTTTCTACAAAAAATTTAGAAAAGCGCAATCCAAACATAACCTAAATTTTGCAATCTAAACGGCACCTTAGATGAGAGTAGGGGTGCAAACGAATCGAGCCGCTCGCGAGCGGCTCGATTCAAACTCAATCAATATCGAGCTCGAGCTCAAAACGTTAAGCTCGTTAGCTCGCGAGCTCGAGTATATATATTTATTTTTTTATTTTTATTTTTAATAGTAAAATTACATAAATATCCTTAATATTTTATTATTTATTAAGAAAAAATATTATTTTATTTATTTTTTTAAAAAAAAATAATTTTTTTTTATTTTTTTCGAGCTCGAACTTAAAAATTACCTGCTCGTCGAGCTCGAGCTCGAGTTCGAGTTCGATGAAATTAAGTCAAGACTCGACTCGATAAGGCTAAAACTCGATTCGTTTCGACTCGTTTGCAGCCCTAGATGAGAGCAAGTACTCCCCCGTTTGGAAGCAGTAAAAAGGAATAGTCCTTAATCAAAGGATGGTGGACCAAAAAACTTTTGAATGTGGACGAGGGTATTTTAGTCAACACGTTCAAAGACATTCTTGCGAATAATGACAAAATGAAAAGAAGACTCTTAATAGACTTAAATTTGCCATTAGGAGAATCCATAGAAACCGAAGGTATGTTGTACTTGTACAAATCTTGGATTCTAATATTGCATTGCATCCTAGTAAATACAACTAACGCCTACACTGCCTGGAAACAAAACCAATACAAGAGATAAAAAAAAAAAAAAAATCGACATCCTAATCCTACTCAACTGCATAATCTAGAGGACCATTCTAAGAAAGTATAGATAATATAAAAGTAGACCAAAACAGAGGAGCGAAAAAGAAATACAATATTGGGAAAGAAAAAAAAAGTTTTAATTTAAAGTAAAGAAATGAAAGGGAAGGGTCTTTCCAAAAAAAAAAAAAAAAAAAACAAAAGGGAAGGGTACTGCAAAGGAATACGGTATAATTTTGGGGGCAAGGCTTTTAAGCCTACTCTTTAGCCATTTCATTCAATCTCACGCACTGATTCATCAATGCTTTACCGAACTCACCACCACCCTTTTCTGTTCCCTCTTAACCCTTCTTTTACCTCGTCTTCCCTATCTTCTTCTGCTTCTTCTTCCCCTCATCCTTTCCCTCTCCCTCTCCCTCTCCCTCCTACTGCTCCTCCTCATTCCTTTTCTCCCACTTCTTCTCCTCAGGTACGTCCCTTTTATGTATTCTGTTTCATTTTTCCCACCCCATTTTTTTGTTTTTAAATTTTGTTTCTGTTTTCTTTAGTTTTGATTATTTTCTTTTGTGCTCGGTTTGGTTTGGGTAGGTTGTCGTTGCTCGGGAAGAGGGAATGGAAGGAGCGTTGAAGAGCAGTTTTAGGCCGGACGTGGCACCGTTAAAAACTAACCCGCACTCCCACCACCTGCACCAGCACCAGCAGCCGGCGTTCTCGGATGACATGTTGGCTGTTAATAATAACGGTCAAAATATGGAAAACGACTTCTTCGTTGACGACCTTCTTGATTTTTCTAATGCTCCCGCCGAGGACCCTGAAGAACATAAACCCCATGAAAAGTTAGACGAAAATGAAAGCGCCACCACCTCCATAACCACCAAGTCTAATGTTACTTTGTCTCCAAAAGACGAATTTGGGTCTCTCCCTGACAGCGCACTCGATGTTCCGGTAAAGTTTTGATTTTTCCTCCTTTTCATTTCCAAAAAAAAAAAAAAAAGAGTTTAGCTTTTCAATTTTGGGTGAGGGAAAAAGAAGAAAACCGTTTTTTGCGGGAGCCAAAAAGAAAAAAAACTAAGAAGGGGAGAGGTTTTTCTCGCGTTTTTACAGGCGGATGATTTGGAAAGCCTTGAATGGCTATCTCATTTCGTCGAAGACTCATTTTCCGAATACTCCCTCACATGCCCTGTCTCAAAATTCCCACCGGCGCCAGCCAAAGCCCGGTCTGAACCGGAAGCACCGGTTGAGACCAAGCCTTCTTTCACCACTCCGGTTCAAACAAAGGCCAGAACCAAGCGCGCCAGGACTGGCGGGAGAGTTTGGTCACTCGTTGGCTCGCCTTCGCTCACCGAGTCATCCTCGTCTTCGACGTCTTCGTCCTCCACAACGACGTCGTCTTCGTCGCCCCAGCCGTGTAATCCTTGGCTCGCTTACTCGAGCCCGAGTCAGTGCCAAACTCAGCAGACGGCCGAGTCCTTGGTTGGGAAACTCCCGGTGAAGAAGCAGAAGAAAAAGCCCATGGGGCTGGACTCCGCCGGCGGAGGGGGAGGATATAGCGGTGGTGGTCAGCAGCCGCGGAGGTGCAGCCATTGCGGTGTTCAGAAGACTCCACAGTGGAGAGCCGGACCGTTGGGGGCAAAAACGCTTTGTAACGCATGCGGGGTCCGTTATAAGTCGGGGCGGCTGTTACCCGAATACCGGCCCGCCTGTAGCCCCACTTTCTCAAGCGAGCTGCACTCCAATAATCATCGGAAAGTTTTGGAAATGAGGAGGAAGAAAGAGGTGGAAACCGGCCTTACCCCTCCCCCGGTGCAGAGTTTTTGAAGAATTAGTTAAAAAAAGAAGGATTTACAAGTAGAATTCTGAATCTGCTAAAAAAAAATCAGAATAGCAGGAAGCAGTTAGGGGAAGAGTAGTAGTGGTAGCAGAAAAGAAAATTTTTTAAAAAAAATTAGGGAGAGAGAGAGAGGAAGATTGAACCGGGTTTATTAGTGTACATTCTTTTTCATGATGAACCATTATGGCTTTGGTGCGGTAGGTTACTAGGCGGGGTGTAACAGACTAGAGGAGACTTTAATGTACCTTTCCTTTGAAAATTTCACCTTTTCTTTTCGATTTTTTTTTTTCTGGGGAAAATTTGGACTATGTGTTATAGTACTCGTAGCTTTTACTAGTACTTTTGATAATTGATGCTATTTGACCGAGTGATTGAGAGCTTTTTTTTTTTTTTTTTGGGGTGTGAAACGGTTGTTTGTTTTGTATCGCGAGGGAGGGCGTTGAAAAGCAAGGGGGATATGACTTTGTGTTGTGAGCCTTTTTAGCAGAGTTCAGTCACAAGAGAGGAGCGGTGGCGAAATGTTGATGGCGTGATGTGTAAGCAGCATTGGTCGATGTCCTGTGAGCGATGACTGATGGATGGTGGTCACTTTTTCTGGCAAATTTTGCAGTTGATTAACGAATCTATAATATAATTAAATTAAATCTTCACACCTCAAGAGGGAATGAAAAGAATCCCTCCAAACAGAACCTTTAAAATTTGGGGTTTCTCCTTTCTTTTTGAGTACTACCTACCTACCTACCTACATGCTGAAGAGGTGTGTAGGTTTTATTGGGGGAGCATTTCAATTTCAATTTCAATTTCAAACCCGAATGAAAGAAACCGAGTTCACTCACTCACTCACTCACTCGAGTTTGGGCGAGTTTAGTGACTGACTACTGACAGGTGAGGTCTTGGAATATGTGAGGTAAGGAGTATCTTTGGGTTGTGATCTTCGGGTACAGAGAGAAGAAATTGTGGGATGTTGACGTGGACCACCCTTGTTGGACAATAGGATGATGTTCACTTTCTGCAAGCATCTAAATTTTCGATGTTTCCAATATACCATTTCCTTTCTTTTTCTTTTTCTTTTTCTTTTGTCTGTTTTTTTTTTCCCAACTTTGATATGGTAGTAAGTAGTATTACTACCCCAGCTCAATAAAGTGAGTGAATTGAATTCTCTCTCTTTTGCTTGCATGCCTTTGTTCAAGGAGGAAAAGTGATATGCTTACGGCTGTCTTCAGTAAGGCCGAAAGAGTGGGTGACTGACGAGCAACCACCTCCACCTCCTTAGGTGTGCTGCGTTAAAGTGAATTCAATTCTTCTTATGCTCATTTGGGTGGAGAGAATGGAAGAATTTCGGTTTCAATTATATAAATTTCTTGTTCACGATTCATAGCTATATTGATATTTACATATGCACCAACAATGTTTTAATATCCTATCTTCCCATGCCTTTGAAGCAATGTGTTGTTGTTACCTTTGGTGGTTGTATTTGTGAGAGGACTTGGAAAAGTCCTAGATGTAATTGACAAGTTGCAGAGGATATATATATATATATATAATTTGAAGTTACGTTAATATCATGTAGGGGGAAAAAAGACCTCCTTTTTAGACAGGGGAAGTCTTCCCAAATAGTTGGCATCAAAAAATGAAAAGATTTTATCAAGAAACTAGTGAGTATGTTAGAAATACCATAGGTTGCAGTTACAAATTTTATAATTAAAAGCTAAACAAATATGGCCCAAGATTTTGAAAAGCACAGCTTGAAGCAGATGCAGTAAACTTTTTTTTTTTTGACAATCGGGTGTTAGTTTACTCTACACTCACTTCTATTTCTACTCTAACCTATTCTAAGGGAGAGTCTTGTTGGGTCAACGGAGAAAACGACGGGAACTGAACTACTATCGAACTAGACGGGTATACTACGCACCCATATAGATTAAGCTACTTGAGTGATAAGCCACATATAGTGACAATTAATGGGAAGTAAGGTTTAAATCATTGATCTCGATGCAGTAATGGGAGGTAAGATTTGAAACCTTGACCTCGATGCAGTAATTCGTTTCGTAATTAGGAACCATTGGGAGGGGTAGTAGGGCATGTCTGGGCAAGAAAGGAACCAATTACCGTAAGGTTGATGATACATGACGGGGTGTCTTACAAGCTACAATTACTACAATGTTAGCAATATATTTGGATTGCATTTCACTTAATCGTGCCATGTGAGATTCCCTTTTCTTCTTCCTTCTTTTTTTTTTTTTGTTGCATTGCTCTTTAATATCCAAATGTGAAGAACAGATAATCCGAATTTGATTTCTCAAAATTTGCACAGATTTCCTTATAGAAAGAAAGACTGTTTTACAATGAACGTTCTTCATTTAAGAAAAACAATATATTGATTGTGGGGTTTGCCACATTTAATTGGAAATTAAAATACGTGAATGCTAACACGTAACATCAAGAATCACCAAACATATATGTCGTAGTTCTGACTTTGCAATTCTCTGACTCAAACAAACTTCTCCAGCTAGAAATTGAACAAATGACTCAAGTAAAAAAATAGGAATTAACTCGCAAAAAAATTAAAAAAAAATCGTAACGTACAAAGTCAATTAGTGTTCTTGAGAAGAGCAGTGCATGGCTAATAATAACAAATATATATATATATATATATATATATATATATATATATATATAGGACATGGAATAGAACTAAATCCGAGCAGAAAATCATGGTGGAGGTTACGTGGAAATGTCGTTTTTTTTTTGGTGGAAATGTCGTGATGGAGCTCTCTCAACCATCCCAACTACTTTCAAGCGTTTGTCCATCTCTATAATGTTTGCTTCCCTAAGCAACATACTAACATGGAGATAATGGGTTTGTCGAGTAGCAGTTGCTATGGTATGGACCGGACGAAAAGAAAAAACCAAAACCTCAGATGAGAGGCTGAATTTTGTTTGATTGATTATTTCTTTCATGTATTAAAAGACTCATCTTCTGACCACAATTGACTCTACATGTGCACTTCTCGATGGTTGTTTTACGAAATGTTTTTTTTTTTTTCCTAATTCTTTTCAATTTCCTCTCAACTCTCAACATTGTTTTTATCGCACAAAACCTTTGGCAATTGTTAATGAGCTTTTTCGTCAGTGGTTTTTTGTTGCCCATTGATAGACTAAGGGCAATTTCCTCTCAACTCTCAACATTTTTGTTGCCCATTTTGCAGAAGACCTTGATTCTATACGTTATCCTCAGATGGTTATATCATAAACTGCTTACATTTGCCCTTTATTACTAGCAAGTAGCATCTGACGCCACTCGTGGCATAATTAAACTTTTTCTACCTCGAGGCAATGATAAATGTGGACAATATATAGCCTGAACGAAAAAAGCAAGCCAAAAATTAACTTTCCGTGCTAAGTTATGTTTCAAGTGAATGAAAACTTATGTTTAAATCTTCGCTCACCAACAAAAATAGGTAATAAAGTAAAAGGAAAGAAAATTTTTTTTGTCGGCATTTGATTTTTTTTTGGGTCCAACCGTCAGCATCTTGGGAGAATATATATTTTTTCACTTCCTCTTCTTTTTATTCTCATGTACAATTCAGGTATGTGAAAATCATTTCTTAAAAGGAAATTTGGAAGCGTGCAAGAGCTATATTTTTCAGAGAAGAAGCTTTTGAATTTACTGAGCAGTAAGTGTTCATATCCATTTGGATTAAGGGTCTTGACGACGAACTTGAGATCTTCTCAAATCCCTCTGATTGTTTAGAAAATTTGGAAAGAATTTGAATTTGTAAATTATTAATTATTCTAGGGTTTAAAATGTACTAAGAAAAAAAATAATTGTTAAATTACAAACTCAAATACTTGTTAAGTAATTTATATACACCGAAGCATTTTGGATGAATTTGAAATTTTTCATCAAATCTCTCAATTTAAACGAGGCTTAAAATGTCAGTCTAACTTGAAAGAGTCGTCTGCGAAAAATAGCTTGCGATGTAAACATTCACTCTAACACTAAAACAAAGATCGGAAATTGAGAATCGTGAACAGAAAGATTAAAGGATCTTCAGCAGTGAAAGTTGCATTGATGTTAAGTTAGTGTACAGTATATATTTGTCTACGAAGGGTGGACCGGAATATATTTTTGTGCCTGGAACGTATTGTGTCTAACGCATAACGAAAGTTAGGTGCCAGTTGCCATTTGCGCCATACTGTACTGTTTCTTTTCCTCTTTCACTTTTACGCCAGAATTTTGGTAATTTGATTGAAATCTATAAGTTGTCCCCTTTTTTGAGGTGTGAATTATGTTTTGCCAACTCGTACGATTAAAGTTCGTTAGCTTTGTTTGTCTTCGTGTACGTGTTTGGCAAAATTGATAAGAGAAAAAAAGGAGAAGCAAGTCGTTGTTTCTTCCCCAGAACCAGAACCAAGTAGGGGAAAATGCAGATGATTTTGACTGCTTTTATCGCCAAGATGATATTTTATTTCTATTTTTCTTCTTTAACGTGTGGTTGCTGCCTATACCATTAGTTTATTGATCACCATTTCCGCTAATCAAATCAGTTAATCCTCGAGAGACCGTGGCACTGATGTGATGGTTCTGAACAACAAACTTTACCATATGAGGATTTTCACAAAAACTTGTGTACCCAAAAGTTGAAAAGGGCTTACATAAATATACTTTATTTATTCATTCATCTAAACATATTTCAATTAGGGTTACCTGATATTCGAGAAGGAATAGAATTTAAGAAGTGAGGGGGATGGAGAGGAAAGATTTGAACGTAATACTTTTAAATCTTGGGGTCTCGATCATGGCTATTAAACCAACCAAAGAGTCTGTTAAACGGAATATGTGAAATCGTGTATAAGCAACTAGTAATTAATTTAACTAACTAGCACATTACTTGCAAAACAATAGAAGAGATTTTATTAAGGGTAAGCCGTAAGCACGCTCGCGGCTCGCATCAATAAGACCAAATACTCCATCATCATTCTGCGTCCTGGGAAAAAACCCATTATAGAAAAGGTTGAAGTGCATCGTGTGAAGCTATACACGTTGTCGCCGACGCATAATTTTGCGCCTCTAACTCTAAGTAGGGTAATTGAGCGAAGGTCAAAGCTTAGGCCGGCCGGCGGTTCCTTTTTAGTATCTGCGGCGTTTCGCCATTATTCCACTTGGCAAAACCGAAACACGGACAGCAAAGTCCCCTGTCCATGCTAAAATTTTTTTGCTATTTTATGGTAAAAACAAATTTTTTTTTTATGGTCATAAACAATCATACATGCTGCTGCTGCTGCTCTATTTTGTTGCGGGTGAACCACGCTTCAAATGTAAAGTTCAAAAGTTTTGACTGGAATACGTTTCTGTGGTTGTCTAGCACTAGTCCACCTTCTTCTTCTTTCCCTTTTTTTTTTTTTTTGCTGACAGAGTGGGTGTCCGGGTCAATCCTTACGGGCCTCAACTAATCCCACTTGTGCCCGGGAGAAGAGGCCCCTTCCCCCCGAACACGGTAACCCTGAGACTCGATCCCTGGTGGAGGAGCTGGACAACGACTTCCAAGGGGCTGTCGTGACCAAACGAGCTGTCCAAGAGGAGCGTCCACCTTTATTTATTTCCACCATTTCTTACTTAATTTTTGTTTTTGGTAATCTTTGATCTTTTATCGAAAATTATTACTATATACTTACTAGTTGAAAAGTAGTTCCAGTTTATGGATTCTAAAGCCCCATGTACGTAGAGATAAATGAATTATAAGAAAGAGTGGCACTTTAGTTTAGGCCGGGATAGATTTGAGAATTTGGCTGGAGCCCTTCTTTTTCCTTTCTAATCCAAGAAAGAGAATAAAAAAACAATCATTTTTTGGCACCAGAAAATATGATTAAATGGATTAATTTACCAAGTGGCGCTTGAGTATGAAGGCGGCAGGAGTTATGGTGCTTCTGGATCCTCAGGTTGTCAGGAGCTTCAATCTACAAAAATTTGCAACTGTTTACTGGGCTTTGAGCTACAATGGCCCAACATAATTATTTATGCCTACGTATGCATATGCAATATGCACCTTTTCTTCTTTTTTTTGTTGCACCCTGCACCACATCTTTTCCCCTCCCCAAATTATGAATCTTTGAACTTCATTGTATTGCGGACCAACGCCAGTGGTTGCTACATATGTATATGCCTACATTTGTTGTGATCCATTCGCTTGCTTTGACCAAAAAACAAAAAAAATAATATTATTTATCAAAGTGCTGGCTTTTTCTTATTGGTTGCACTGGTAATAAATAAACAAACGGAAAATGTCAAACTGCAAGACATAGGATTTCTATTTACAGAATAGTGCTACTGATGTTCAATATAAAGTGGGGAAATTCACAAGCTGAAGGCAGGCTAACAACTGCAATTTACCATTTTCCTTGCCACGAAAAACGTAGATCACAGATGTAACCATAACCTAGTATTTGACCACCAATTCACTGTTACGAGACTCGAATACATTTTATTCTCATTCTAGAAGGGAATCACCAAAAAGGGATCTTCTTCTTCTTTTTTTTCGACAATGCCAAAATAGATTGTTTCACTAACAAGAAATCAAACGCACCGAATTAGTTAAAAACACTTATTTGTAGTAAAAGAAAAGAAATAGTAGTACGTGTCACCGGATCAAACAACATGGCACACATTGCTTAGGCGCTTGCAAATGCCAAATCCAGTTTTAGGGCTCATTTACTTGGAGGAGGATGATTTCCACCACATCCCCAGCCCCAACACCCACCTTGGTTTCCTCCTCCTCCACCTCCCCATCCCCAACCTTCTCCTCCACCCCCTCCTCCACCACCACCACCGCCTCCTCCTCCTCCTCCTCCTCCACCACCGCCACCGCCACCACCACCACTCCCACTTCCCCAACCATGGCCTCCACCATTTCCACCACCACCGCCTCCTCCTCCACCACCACCACTGCCAGCACCTCCGCCGCCACTTCCTCCCCTTCTACCGCATGTATGTTTTCCTCTCCTTTTCCTCCTTCCACCACCTCTCCCTCCACCACTACCACTTCCACCGCCTCCGCCTCCGCCTCCGCCTCCGCCTCCACCAGCACCGCCGCCGCCTCCACCCCCTCCTTCTCCTCCACTACCTCCATAGTGCGCAACCTGATTGCCATTTAACTCCACAACTTGATTACTTGAAGTTGCATTTTTTTCTTGCTCGCGTCCTGTATCAACATGCAAGCCATGTGGCAGCTTCTTTTCAGAACTCGTACCATTGTGGTGATCAATCACATTCCCATCCTTTGCATGTTGACCATGCAAACCACAAACAACGTACGGGCTAATCAGCAATACAACAAACAGCAATGGCCCAAACCCCATCTCTTGTGACGACTCACGACCCAAAACAGCACGATAGAGATATCCATTTCGTCGTCCATTATATACTAAGCCATGCATATGGCTTTGCGTAGCCACTTACAGCTAGGTACACAGCGTCCCCACTATAACCAATTAGAGTATACTATTAAGCTACTGAAGATCCTTCCAAAGGGCTCTGCCGGAAAAGATTGTAAACAAGTACTACTTCCTTGCAGCTCAAATTTGTCCCCACTTACGTTGTCCCTTTCTAACGCATGCCTACGAGCTGAAATCTTCACTCTTCACACCTCAGATTCTCTTAAAGTGTTCGTTTGTTGAATGATTTATGGGCTTTAACTAAGTATATTGCCAGGGTTGAAGTCATGTTACAGTACTTTTCATATACACGTGTATTAGTATATTAACCTTCGGGCATGGGAGGAATGATTTACTACCAAACTTTGGAAGTGGATTCTTTGGATTACTAACATAAAAATATCCCAGAGCTCGTCAAATGTCCATTTAACCATGAGCCTGGATAAGAATTTACCGCTTTTCCGTGATATTCTAGCAGTCTAATTTCGTTCAACTCTCAAAAGCCACGTAGTTTTGGGTTCAATGAATTGATTACATAAAATTCATGAAGATAACGAGGAATTTGAACCTTAGATTTAGGGAAAACAAGCACAATGATGAGGAATTAAGATGCATTTACACATTGAATTTGCGAGAAGATCGAGTAACAAGTCTAGCCATGATAAATTAGGCTCAACTTTCTTTTTGGCTCAATTTCATCAAAACCAAATGCCGCACTTAAAACGGAGCTCAGTAGAAATTCATTCGGTCCTGCCGTGCGAAAGCTAATATGACAAGGAGATTAAGGAGGAGGTTTTCACAAAACCCATTTTAAGTTCAAAACTGTCGGATACAATTGCTGCTAGTACTAAAGCGGTTTGCAATATTTTCTGTCGACAATCTTTATACCGTGCGTCCAATTTGGTCGTCTTTCAGTTCCTTTTTTTGGTTGTGGAATAGGGAATTAGGATTCTTGCTCTGGACTCCTCATCTATCACATTATGTCCTCTGAGAATTTCATCATGACTAGTAATGTCGCAAACTTGACACAGCTGGCATCTACTAGTGAAATTAAGTGACTCCACATCCTTGCGATTTTATTGAGAGAAACGACTTTCAATTTTGCGGGCAAAATTAACTTGGAACAGAAAACTATTATTTATATTGCCATCGCATAAATCCATGTGATGTAGGGCTCGGAAGATGTGCCTTTTTTAAGAGTTGAAAGCTTGCATGCTATCCCCCTATTTTAATCTAGTGTTGGCCACCGGAAAGAGAGAAAGTGGGGGTGAATGAGGCCTCCAACTGGAGTCCCTCTAAGAAAATTCCAATAGAATTTCTGGTTGGTTGTTGTATTGGTAGTGGTGCTCGTGTTGAGCATCGGTAGCTTGTTACTCTAGTCAGTGCATTCCAGATAAGTTCCATAACCAGATATTATGGCAGACTTGTTCTTCCCATCATTTCTACCCATGTGATTTGGAAGCTAATGCCCTTTTCTTCAAGCAATCGTAAACTAGATCCATATTTTTCTGCCCTTTTTTGGAAAAAAAAAGAAGAAAACTTTCGGGTGCAGTCAGGTAAAAGCTTGGATTGCATTTTCCGTCATTTTTCATGGAAAAATTACTGTAGCGATTTGATGTATGTGAGGAAAAAAGGTAATAGGGAAATGTGTTCACGGAAAATAACGAAATTTTTCTACGGAAAACAGCAATCCAAGCAAGGCCTTATTATTGATGGACCAACCAAATAAAAAAAAATCATGGCCATTTGCAAGTCACGATCTCCCCCTCGCTGGGCTGCAAAAAGAAATCCAAAGTGATAGTAGAATAATGCTAATATTAATTGTATGTATTTGCCCAGAATGATATCCATCGGAATTGCCTTTTAGTCACGAGTCCCGCTGTGATAACATAAATTTGATTCCCCGTTGGGCCAAGTCTACAACAGAAGTGGAACATGCTTCCTTGCGTCTTCTCTGCACTGATTTGCTGTCTGATTAGGGCCTCAAGGCTGCGCTTGGGTTCTTTTTCACTCCGCTTTATTAAAATGTAAACAAAGACAGTATTCTGTAGATTCTGGTGGTGGCCTATTTATCTTCGGTCCAATTAAACGTACGTTCCGAGTGTTCTTTAAGATAATTGGTTTATTGCCTTTTTTTTTTTGATAGATGCTTCTATAGCTACTATGTCTTTTTTTTTAAAATTTTAAATGGGAGGTTTAAAATTTAGAACTTTTTATTTACAGTGCTTCCACCTTACTAAGGGTGTAAACGAATCGAGACTCACGAGCGGCTCGATTCAAGCTTGACTCGAGCTCGAGTTGGTCGAGTCAAAGTCGAGCTCGAATTCTAACTCAAAATATTAAATTCGTTAACTCACGAGCCGACTCGCTAGCTCAAGTGTATATATATATATATATATATATATATATTATTTTAATAATAAAATTATATAAATATTCTTAATATTTTATTTTTTTCCTTTCGGGCTTGAACTTCAAAATTGTCAGCTCGTCGAATTAGAGCTTGAGTTCGAGTTCGATAAACTTAAGTCAAGATTTAACTCGATAAGGCCAAAGATCGACTCGATTCGACTCGTTTGCAGCCCTACACCTTACTATTTAACCTAGCCCTCCTATGGACTACCATGCCTTACCATTCCTAGTGTATTCATGGCCTGGCCTAGCATATTCTTCCTTTCTTTTTTAATTTTTTTTTATTTGGTTATCTTTTTGCTTTTTTTTTTCAATATTTTTAGAAGGCCAGGGAGGATAGCGAAGAAGACAAGAAGGGAAGGGAAAATGGATCGGTGTAATTCATATTTTTATCCAAAGACCCTTAATCACTCAATAATGTGACATCGATGCGTCTGACCTAAAATTGTTAAACTAATTGATTGATATGTTATGGATTTTCAATGGGGAAACAAATTGGCCGTTGTCCTTGGACGGCCAACAACGCGGTGCGGCTCAATAGTGCTGCTACAATATTGAGCAGTCCACCAGAAATATAAAATTGAGAATGATGGATGCTTAATTTCTTTATGAGTGTTTATTTTCTTCCCACTTTGCTTCGCGTGATGGTAATATGCAGTGGAAGTGGCTTTTCGGAAGTCAACCGTCCGAATCTGCACAAGTCAAGAAATTGGCTACATAATGAAAATTGGGTTTGGAGAAAAGCATCATGTTTAATTATTTAACTATTTGTGGGTCGTGTTTAGCAAATAATAATAATAATATGCGGGCAACTAAAAAAAAAAAGAAAAGAAAATTAATAGCACGGTCGGTCGGCACTAATGAATCAGCAATACTTCATATGAGCTTTGTTAATTAACTTTGGTGATCTGCGAAACTCCTCAGTCACCTCTTTAAGCATTTTCAGCATCAAATGTTTTCACACCGCCACAGCAAATCTTCGGTCGAACAAAAAGAAACGTTAAGGCCACTTAACAGAAGAGAGAAGTAGGAAGTTTTGGATGTGATCTTATCATTACTTTCCTATGGCTGCAGTGGACAAATGTGTGGACGTGTAAGCTTTTCAATCCAACGAGAGTGGAAACAAAGTATCAAAAGTAATCGACCTTTATTCATGGTTTAAGGATTGAGTCCAGATCCAAATAATTTCTTCGTTTGGAACGAGAATCACGGTGTTGCCACCTTCTCCCCCTTCCTTTTCTATTTTCAGGAAAACGTGTCTTCTTCATGTTATGGCATGCCTCCTTGGTTGTATAGAAAACCCCATTTGACTCCCTCTGCTATACTTTACTAGTATGATTCCTAAAATGAAAAAAAAAAATACTCCACCAACACCAAATTAACTAGAGTAAATGAACTCAAACTCGAGTAAATTGAAACAACTCATGGTGATGAAGAATATGTTCCGCACCTCATTTCTTGAAAAACATTAGCTGTTGCAGATGCTGTAATTAATCATGTAGTAAAGTAGTAATATATCTATATTATTTTGCATGAAAGACAAAAGTTAGGTAGAGATGAACTTAATTAAGTAAAAAGGGATGAACTCGTTATTTGTATACTATCTCATTGACAGTGGTCCGTCAATAAATTAAGATTCAAGTGGATAAATGCCTGTGATGAAATGTACTCTATGAGGAATTGGCAAAAAAAAAAAAAAAAACTATTAATTGCTCGTTACAAAAGACAAATAATACAAGTCAAAGAGAAAAATCCAGGTACAGAGCCAAAGCTAGCTGAAAGGTGACATATTTCTCCCACCAAGTTGAATTTGCATATTCAAGATTGAGTTCATGCATGCCCTGCCCATCGGGACTTTAATTGTCATGGCCTATGGGTATTGGTGTACTTCACTTTCTTGCCATTGGATGCAATGATGATGATAGCATTGGGTAGCAATCACATTATTAGGGGGCACTTCGCATTGTTTTGATATTTTTAGTGGAGACAGATTGATAGTGAGGTCACAGTGATCATACGTTGAAGTAAGAAGCCATTTTGGCCTGGTTTGAATAGCTCAAATCTTGATTTACCAATTATTATTATTTTTTAACTATATCTACATCCTTGACCAATTCAAGGCCAGTTTTATTTTATCCTTTCTTGAGTTTACTTGTAGACTTGATACAGTTTATTGTCGGCTGAGTTCGTTCTAAGGAAATATCAATATCATCAGATACTGATAAAGATCAAGCTGGATGCTCCAACATTGAAGTTAATGTTTCACCTTCTACCCCTTTGAAACTCTATTTTTAAACTGCCTAGAAAGAGAGGGCGGCATCCTTTTCTCTTTTCTTGCGTTTGAAATTCGTGAAGATCATCACACACAGAAAAAAGGAAAACTCTGTCTTGAAATTTCGTACTTCATACGCCGTATAACTCTGCATGATTTTTTTTTTCAAACCCATTTATCATATTCTTTTACAGATATAGTACGAGGAGGTTGTTTACAGGAATATATATATATAGACTGAGACTTATAAAACTGAAGGATTGAGTCGAGTAATTACGGGTAAGTACATGCACAGATTTAAGAGCTACTCTAAAAAAAAAAAATAACAATCTTCTTATTACTTTGAAGTTTGAACTTGCTAGGTCACCTAGGATGAAATTACACGTAAGAACCGCTCAAACAGCTTATGTAGTTATTTAGCAGAACAAGTCGCAGATTACAGAATGGAATGAACTAGATAGGTCACCTAGGATGAAATTGTACGTAAGAACAACTCAAAGTTCTTATGTCAGAACAAGTCGCAGAATAGAGAATGGAAGGTTGGTCAACGAAATCTTGTTGTAGGAAACACTCTACACATACTAGTCTCTATTCTTTTTTTTTTTTTTATTGTTAATCAAGATTTTTTATTGTTAATCAAGAACGACAAGTACTAGAGTTTAATGTTTGCACTCAAATCCTATCCCACATCGATCGAAAGATCGTGAAGTCTTTTACTCTGCGTTTAAGGTACACAAGAATCCTGTTCTATCACCGATTGTTTCCGTCTCAAAAAAAATTAATGTTTGGACTCAAAAGTATTAAAACTCCACCTAACCCTATGACTTCTGAATTAGTCAAAGCCAATACTCACACGTACCATCGATCTAGAGGCCAACCCTTTTGCGTATTTGACCGAGAGTTCACCTTAAAAAAATCATCGACTAGAAATTATGAAATATCTAAGTGATGGATCGAAATATGAGAATATGAAATACGTCATCATTTAATTTGTGTCTATTGTAGAAGTTGTAAGTTATTTAGAGTAAATTTTTTTTAACTAAATAGTCTTTAATTTTCACTTGTCATTAACTTGAAGGTTGTTAAAAGCATTTTCAATTCACTGTTTTACTGGGGACGCCCGCATAATTTCGTCTACAGCTATTTTATTGATGAAAGTGTGGGTCAATCTTATTGTGTAGTAGATTGTGTGAGTAGCCAATATAGAATTTGTGTTGCAGGAACCACGAGAGTCGTAACCCAGCACATATAACTATCTGAAAAAAGCATCGTGACAGATTAAAAGGACAGAGAGAAAAGAAAAAGGGAGGGGGGGGGGGGGGGGGGTTTCAAACTAGCATATTCGATATTGATCGTGACAGATTGCTGATTTAGAATTTGGGATAATTTGAGAAACCTCTCGTGACGTTTATGACTATTTCACTGGCCTCTTTTCGGGTTTCTAAAATTATACTAACCTCCCCTAAAATTAATTATCTTGTAACATTTAAGTCCAATTAATAATTAAAGAGGGATATTTGGAGAGAGAAGATAATATGATTTCATTATTGCCCCTTGCCTACTATATTATTTAATTAATTTAATACCAACCCATATATTAAAGAAAAACACTAAAATTTGCTATTTATCATTAGGAATTAAATCACATATAATATCAAAAAAATAGCATATCATTTTATATTTTTCACTTCATATAGAATCTAAATTATTCTTTTCAGTTACACACCCATTAGGATCTTATATAAAATGATATACTATTTTTGATACCATATGTGATTTTATTTCTAATGATAAATTGCAAATTCTAGTGTTTTTTTTAATATTTGGGATGGTACTAAATTAATTAAATAATTTAATAGATAAGAGACAATGATGGAATCAAATTATCTTCTCTTACCTAATATCACTTTTAAACTGTTGGTTGGACCTAAATGTTATAAGATAATAAATCTTAAGGAAAGTTAGTGTAATTTACAAAATTTGAAGGAAGGCCAATGAAATAGTCAGAAACCTGAGGGGAGGTTTCTGAAGTTATCCCTTAGAGTTTTAGTAAGACTCTTTCGTGCATTAGTTTCTTCTCTTGCATTCTTCAAAACAATCCGCATGGAAAATATGCAAGCTCCACGGGATATGTGTGTATTAGAGTCTAGAGACTGTCAATGGTATTCAATACCATAGTCTACAATCTAGACTTCAATTTACAAAGCTTTACGTATGTAAACGTATTAGATGCAAAAACTCAGTTCTTTTTGTCTGAACCCAAAAAAGAAAAAGGGCCAAAACTGGAGTATTGTTGGACGACATTATGATCACTTTTTAAAATTATTTTGGCCACATCTGGTGAGAGATGATTTTCAGCCTGCAACATGAATCTTACCAAAAACAGACAATTCTATCTAGGATTATTATACCGTTTTTGGATGAGGAAACACTTTCCGTTTATTTCCCATGCTTCAACAGTTCAACGCTTATCTAAATAATATGGAATTCAAAAAGGTTAACAAGGAAAAAGAAAAAAAAAAAAAAAGGAACGGTGGGAACTCTTTTTTTTTTTTAAAATATATAGAAAAGATCATCACATTTAATAAATCTGCACTAATGCCCTCAGGGGCTTGGTCTGGTGGTTGAGGGTGCTGAAGATGGGGCTTCAGGTCCCTGGTTCGAACCTTGCTGCCAGCAAGTTGTTGAGGGTGGTGAATAGTCTGCGGGGTCCACTCCCTGCGGGACACACCTAAAATAAAAAAAATAAAAATAAAAAAAATAAATCTGCACTAATAAATAGTAGAAATATATCAAATAAAACATGACATAAATATATGCGGATCTGAAATCAATAAATACAATATGATGATATAAATTTAACCAACATGATTTTAGTTTGACATAGACCAACATGTTTTTTAATTTGAAGAATTTAGATCAGGTCATAAACTAAAGCATTCCCAAGGTTGCAGATCGAGGTTCAAAAAATAGTTAAAGGACATGTGTTTTTAGATATTTTGGAGTTTAACAACTTCTTTTTTTTTAAAAAAAAAATTCATGATGTTTTAACAAGTTCCTATAACCACGGTGGGAAAAAAAGACTTTGTCTATTAAAAATATGCCGAGGAAAAAAAAAAAAAAAAAACCCAGGGCGCGCCAAACGGACTCCAAGTTTGTAATGTACCTTTGCTCACAATGCTCGTATTATTATCGTCTCAACTTGGTGTATTTGACCCCTTCCCACTTACCGCAGCCTTCTAAAATTGCAGTATAATTGAAGATTAGCAACGATATTTTGACATTAGAATTTTGTGGAACGATAAAAATGAGAGGCTGCCAATTCTTTTGATCCGATCTCCAATCCTGATCCCAACAGTGCCTTGACCGCTGCAAAAAGTAAGGAAGCTGTCAAAGATTGAATTCCCTGTGGAATAGAGTGACATTCAAACTACTAATTACTACTAAACCACCAGAGCGGTGGTTAATTAATGTCACCGAAAAAACTAAATTAAAACAAATTAACCTCACAACGAGTGTCTACAAAATTCTTCATGTAAACATTTGAAGGCCTCTAGTCTCAAGGATAGCTCCGACGCTCAAGTTAATACGAGCTGTTCATAATAATTTAAAGAAAGAAAGCGCGGAGTTGTTGATGATCTCTAATGAGTAAAGTATGAGAGGTATTTATAAATTTTGGAGGGACTCGCTCTGAGAGCGGAGCGTGGACACCACATCTATCTATCAATTCGAAAATCTGATCTTAAAAAGGCAGAAAATATATCATCTTGCAAGTAATAATCCAACAAGAGCAAAATATGAGAAAAAAAAAAAGGAATTAACCACGTCTCAGCAACTCATACACTATTTAATTCAACATTATTATTACCCAAAAAAAAAAAAACCATGTTGATTCCCAATCATATATATGTGTGTTGCTTCGACCTTGTGGCTGTCTGTTTTGGAACATAACCAAAATCCTCTTTTTAAGTCAGATATCCGTCAGCAATTTCGGCCAAAATTTTCTTCGTTTTCACAATATTAATTCTAATGAAGCAGTTGTACGTAGATTTCTAGCAAAACTTGCTGATCAACGAGATATGTATAGTGTCACTCCTGATCGACTAGCACAATTATCAGCATAAAAAGAGTAACAGTCTAACAACCAAAGATTTTGATATCACAAAGTTAATTTTATTAAATTTAAATTTATGATTTCATGGGTTGCAAAAGTATTAGTATCTGTTGTGTGTAAATCATATTTATTTCGTGCTTTATCACTAAAATATATTTTGATGAACGATCTCGTCATGAATTTGTCCCATAATTTCAATGATCACATGGGAATACCACAAATCCCTATCATTGAGTTTGAGTCTAAAACCGAGAAAAGAGTTCGATCAAACGATATATTACGCCGAGCAAAGATTGACTTCAGGATCGTAACAATTTGCCTTTGCCCATATGGGTTGAAGATTTGACATGGACGTTTCCATGGCAAACACCGGATGATTGTGAAATTGACAATAATGAAGGAAAACATTCATCTTAAAAAATTGCTTTTCCAAGATCACAAAGTAGCCAAAGACAGGAAAAGACCCCCCCCCCAAAAAAAAGGGAAAAAAAGAGAGAAGAGGCAGAGAAAGGAACAAGTTAGGAACTGACTAATTGTATGTCATTGCTCTTGCAACTATGACAAGACCCCAAGTTTGGTCACAAATGGGACAAAAGTTCGTATGTGAAAACAATCTATACAAAATGCATGTGTTGTGTTTTTCTAAATGGAGCTAATTAATGCTAAATGCTGATAAATTTAATTAGTTAGGTAGAGAAGTCCGACTTGTTGATGTCTTGATCCCAAATCTATTAAAGTACCACCTAACAAGTTAGAAAGTTTACCAAAATCTTTATCTGTGGTCTCCACACATTTTTGACTGTACGTCTAACAACAATAAGGAACAAAAGAAATGGCTCAAAAAAAGTGATAGACGAGTATCCTTGATGATTTCTTCTTCTAGTCCTTCGATAAACTTACCCAATCTTTCGAATCAATAATCTAATTTGTAAGAGAAGATATATAATAATTGTTAGTGTATGTATTTATATGATAGATTAGATGTGATTTAACTATATTAATAAATACGCATCGAACACCTGTTAGAAAAAACTCTTCTTAACAAAATATTCAACAAATGTCATCTTAAACATTTTTGCCAAGGAAATCAAACACAAATCTTCCAACATGATATAGAGTTTATGATTGATTACCAGTATGAAGAGGATAGAAGTAATCAAGTGGAAAATTATTGTCCTAACGAAGAGGAGGTCTTAAAAGGAAAGGAGAAGTGGATGACATTTTCATGGTCCTGCAAGAACTACTTGATATAGAGTTGCCTTGACGCACCATTAACATATAGTATTACTTTCTGTTTTGAGCCCCAAAATTGATGGATAAGCACCAAAAAAGAAAAGAAGGATGAGTCACTATGAAAACTCTAGAATCATCACTTATCCATTGAATTACATGATCCTTCGCGAAAAATATTCGGTCTTTAGCAAAGAGATCAACAAGACGCGACTAGACCCATTTCCCTACGTATAAAACCCACTTCTTATTCTCTATATCACAAGTACACGTTATACAACACTAATATAGTGCCCGGCCCTAAGCTTTGAGTTTACACCATTATCCTCTTAAGGACTTTTCTAATGTTCTACCATGAAAAGCTTGTAGGCTTCACATCAACATTCTCGTTGTCTTTCTTTTTTTGATTTACATAGCTACATTGTTTGGTGGAGGGCTGAAAATCCTTTACTGCTCACCGAGTTTCCATTGATTAATTAGTTCGAAGAATTTTTCTGATAGGTGTTCATCACGGGCACTGCTTGCTTATTTGAAATGCTGTTTTACGAATTACGACAACCATTCATGCAGGATACTATTAAGAATGCAACTAAGAAAAGGAAACTTTTTTTTTTTTTGGGGCATGTTACAACTCCAAATCCCATACAACCCACAAAATTCCTATATTTGCGATGTTGGGCGGATTAGTTGGATCCTAATTAGTTCGAGTGGCGAGTACATAACTAGTTCGTTCATTCTTGTTGGTGATTTTGACTGCAACCACCGAATGTTTTGTTTGCTTGCAGTAAGATCACTTAGAATGGCAGAAAATTATAGTTTCCAGTCTCCTTCGACTTCCTCCTCCTCACAACTTGGTAAATAAGGCTAGCTACCTGAAATTGGAAGAGACGGAAAGCCACTGAAGCTGAAAGTGAGTGAGATAAAGAAACGTATGGGTAATGTACGTAAAAAAAAAAAAAAATTCTGAAAGGGATTCGAAGCTTATTTGGAACCCTGCTGTAATTAATATCTGCCGAATAACTTGGTTGTCTTATTTCTATGGCTTGAGTGCAAAAGCAGAAAAATTAAAACGTTACCAAGTCTGTTGCCCAAGAATTCTGGAACGTCATTATTTCAAAAAAAAAAAAAGACGTTAAACTGATCAAGACGCAAAGGCTAAGTCGCAACTAATCTTGGCTTAGATAGCAAGAGTAATCATTTAGCAATTTGTATCAAATCAGATGCCGAATTATCATATAGATATAGATATATATATACTTACTTCCATTCGCGGATCTCAATTATTTAGATAAGTAAAATCAAGACGAGAAAATCTTGACAACTCAGAAGTGGTGAAATGATATTTTCTCTGGTTCCAGTGTCTATTCTTGAAAATGACTCCAAATTATCTGTGAGGTTTTGCATCAATGTCTCTCACCTGTTTCTTCAATTGCATTGTGTATGGAATTGGTAGCTTAGCTGTTTCTTAATAATAGTAACAATTTTGACACATTAGCAAGTTAATTATGGAAAACTAACACCATTGCATTTGTGCTTATCAATTATAGAAAGTAATGGACTAACTGTATGGTATTAACACTTTATCCTGAACTGTCACTTTGATATGCAGAGTGAGTTTATGCCTGTCCTAAACTTGATTATATATAAAGTTAGCTTGTGCCTGTTTTAAAGTAAGTTCATCATAACAAGTCAATTCCATAGGACCGGACGTGTGAACAATTCAATTGTGATTTTTTTACCAGAAAACAGGCAAATTTAAACTTAAAATCCGTGAATTAATATATGGCATTCTAATTGTTTTGTGTACAACATTTTGGTTCATAGTTCGATGGCTTCATTGCGTTCTCATCATCAATCTATAGTAAATTGTTTCGTCTTGTTCGAACATAGTATTAGTACCATATGCCATCAACTAACTAACGAAACAGCAGAAACCAAAATTTCGACTGTTACTTTGTCCGAGTCACAGCAGCAACCTCCGTCGATTCCTTTTTTTTTTTTTTTTTTTTCGTGTTTTTATTATTCTTAATTGAACTTTAGTTGTTCTGTTGTTTGCTGTTTTTCTTCTACTTTCAGAAAATTTAAAAAAAAAATTAAGGAAAACAGGTATTAATTTCTTTCTAAAGCTTCAAGGCCCTTTAACACTTAATCTGTTGATATGTATTGTAACAGTAAAGAGAAGCTCGCAGAGAACCACCCCTGTCGTTGCATATTATATATACTAACTCTGCAACAACCACCACAGTTAAGACCTTGCTCGCCACTTCTTAATTAGACTTAGAAGCACATTTCAGTTTTCTTGTTTGCTTTGAGCTTACTTAAATTTGAAGATTCTTGTTTTGAAAGAGATATTTTTTACTTAATAACTTTTGTGGGTGTGTGTGTTTTTTTTTTGGCACCTTGCTCTCAAATGGGGTGTTCCTCTCAATTGTATATCTTGAGATTGGGATTTCCATTTTTTTTTTTTTGGTGTATATAGATACTTGAGATTGAGATTGCCTTTTTGTTTTGTTTGTGTATTTAGATAGAGGAGCATATACGTGTAAATCTGAGGTGAATTCTAGGTGTACAAACATTAATTCTTTCCTGATCTTAATGAAAGGTATTACAATTTTGGTAAAAAAAAAAAAAATTCTGTGGTTTTTTTAATCTCTTAAGAATAAACATATTTATTATTCATAGTAGAATTGGCTCTAAAATCACTAATGATAGATAGTGTGTGTATGATTAATAAAAATGGGAGTGCAAATAACATTTTCTATAA
Organism: Coffea eugenioides; assembly: GCF_003713205.1. Taxonomy (NCBI): domain Eukaryota; kingdom Viridiplantae; phylum Streptophyta; class Magnoliopsida; order Gentianales; family Rubiaceae; genus Coffea; species Coffea eugenioides. The sequence continues at coordinate 2,989,687 of NC_040041.1, forward strand.
AAAACTACGAATCTAAGCCTACCAAACCTCGTTCAAAAACGTAGCAAACAGTTTATGTCGGTAGGGACGGTTGGAAAGAAATTTTTAGCAGCATGGGATGGGGGGCTGAGTGAATAAATTATCTCAGTACTGTCACCACGTGTCTAAATGTGTCATGGAGAGATCCTTCACCCGCAGATAAGACAAATTCATGCCAAATACAGTCTACTTATAAAGTAAGCAATTTGAAATATACATAACCACAACGATATCCAGCTTCTACGACATGATCCCTTTTGGATTGAAGGCTTGGGAAGGTTGTCATGAAAAAACAGTAATTCGAATTTGCCACGAAAATGTCAATGGACAAATAGTGTATACACTCGTAATCATGTAAAATTTGAACTTTAAATTTATATATATATATCTAAATCCGTTAATATATATACTATAAGAAAAGATTTATTCATGTTTAATAGAAAAAATTTGTGCAACACAGCTCACGTTCTACGCGGCCACAGAGCTAGCTCTGTTATCATAGTGCAAGAAATAATTGAGTGTGTTTCGATTGTAATTTTTTTTTTTTTAAATATTAGTCTACTTGCATCATACTCTCAATTCGCATTCGACTTTTTTTATTTTTTTAATAATTTTTTTATCTTACATGCATCACATTAAAATATATATATCTTATCCAAATCCGTATCCACCGGTGGGTAATGATATCTCAAATAATCTCTTTATTCAAAACTGTATCCACACCGGGAGAAATTTGACACATCTGCATGAACCAGCTATAAACTCTGCGGTCTCCCTCGGCATGCCGTGGCATTGCTGGCACCTTTAGTCTTTTTTCCCCCACGTTTTTCCTTCAAATACATCTTAGGTTGTCCATTTGTTACGACTATAATTGTTCCCTAGCTACGAGGGCAAATTACAGAATTTCTTTTTGTTAAAGAAATCTCAGACAAGACAGAGGGGGAAAATAGAAAGGAAAACGAAAATACAGACTTCTGATGAAACCTAACGAAGGCAGTAGTGTGAATCTGATAACTTTCAATTTCGCAACTCCTTCACTCAAACCCACAAATTCATAATTACCAATATTATCGCTTACCGATGGGGACCCATTGACTTATACTACGTATTCTCAGCCTAATAAATGTGAAAAAGAAATCTCAAAAAAAAAAAAAAGATCTCCATTTCATTATTATCTTTAACTCATTTTCCCAAACAGTTCTCGAACCAACTCCCGCAAGTAGGATTCACCGCCAACCTTTTATATAAGGCAACTCCCTGATATTCACCACCAAAAGCCAGCAACGCTCTTGCTCACTTGCCGATTCACTTGCGCTCGCTCGATTTCACACACACACAAAAACGCTACTCCCATCACAACATACAAACACACAAAACTGATCATGGAAAAGAAAATGGATTCTCTTGTTCAAGCTTTAGACACCGAGACCATGTTACTTTTGTTGATATTCCCTCTAGCCTTCCTATTTCTTCTATCAAGATTTCGAAGTAAACCCCATCCACCAGGGCCGAGAGGGTTGCCTTTGATCGGCAACATGATGATGGTAAACCAGCTATCTCACAGGGGACTGGCAAAGCTTGCCCACCAATACGGCGGCCTTTGTCGTCTAAAAATGGGCTTTCTAAACATGGTAGCGGTGTCCAGCCCCGAAGCAGCCCGGCAAGTGCTTCAGGTTCAAGACAACATATTCTCAAACCGTCCGGCGACTATAGCCATCAGTTATCTAACTTATGATCGGGCTGACATGGCCTTTGCTCACTACGGCCCGTTCTGGCGCCAGATGCGAAAGCTTTGCGTGATGAAGCTGTTTAGCCGCAGAAGAGCCGAGTCGTGGGACTCTGTAAGAGATGAAGTGGATGACATGATCAAATATGCAGCTTCCAACACTGGCTCAGCAATTAACCTTGGTGAATTGGTATTCGGGCTTACCCGAAATATCATTTATCGGGCAGCTTTCGGGTCGAGCTGCAGTGAGGGCCAAGATGAGTTCATCCAGATTTTGCAAGAATTTTCCAGGCTCTTTGGTGCTTTTAATCTGGCAGATTTTATCCCTTGGCTATACTGGCTCGATTTACAAGGCTTAAACAAGAGGATAGTTAAGGCTCGGGCTTCGCTTGATGGATTCATTGACTCTATCATCGATGATCACATCGAGGCAAAGAATAAAAGGAATGGTTTAGCTGTTGAAGGAGACAGCGATATGGTGGATGAACTATTGGCTTTTTACAGTGAGGAGGCCAAAGTCAGTGAATCAGAAGATTTGCAGAACTCAATCAAGCTTACCAGGGATCACATTAAAGCCATCATCATGGTAAGATATTTACAATCGCATCATCCAAGCATTTGCATCGGAAAAAAAAAAAAGGGTATGAAGAAGATTCAAATAAACATCTGCAACCGTTTCTTTGTGCATGAGATTTGAGTAGCTTGTATTATTATTATTTTTTAAATTATAACCAAAGGTGGTCTTTTGTGCTTTCATTACGAAAAAGAAGAAAAGCATGGTTGATACTTATTCATGCGTAGGCAGTAGCAATCCTATATAAGCAAGAAGCCTTTTGTACTTATCCGCGAGATTAATTTTGTTCATTTAGTTTTCTTCAGATTGGTTTTTCACCAACAAAATTCTTTCAATTTGTTCAGCCTTATGTTTTCTTACCAAACAGCAGATTTGATATGGGTGGACCCGGAGATTCTTGTGTTCTAGTGGATCCCCCCCCCCCCCCCCCCAACAAAAAAAAAAGGCTTGCTTTCCTTTCCAAAAGAAATGTGAAAAAGTTGCTAGTGGTTTTTTCCTAGTCCAAAGAGTTGCCTCTTATTTTTATTTATTTATTTACTAGTGGCTTATTTTCCCTAGCCCAGAGAGGAAATGAATGAAATTTTGCTAGTTGCTTATTTTCCCTATCCATTAAAAAAACAAAAATGAAATATGTAGTGGCTCTTTTTACATCCTCACCCCCACTTCCAGACCCAAAAAAAAAAAAAGTTGCTAGTGGTTTATTTTCAGTTGTCATACACAGCTCCAACGTCATCTCACATATTCCCCACTTTTTCCCAAAAAAATTAGCTATAAGGTGACAGAAAATCCTTCAACATTAGCAAAGTAATCACCAATTAATGATCACAAAAAAGCTTAAGTAATCAATTTTCTTAGAGAATAGATCCTTGTATAGCTTGCTTTGTGCTCTAAGAACTTCATTTGCAATTGTTATTTGCTTGTATAAGCGGTTTGCCTACTAATAAATAGACCACTATTTTTTTATTTTTATTTTTTAAGAAGAAGCTTAGGTAGTCATCTATATATGGTTACTTGTGATTTTATAAAATCAGAAGCCCTTTCAATCTTCGTATTGAAAAGCTCAAGTAATCATCTATGGTTACTCAGGACTTAATTTATTTTTGAATTGTCAACTTCTAATTTTTTTTGTTTCTACTATAGGGAGAACTAAATCTTGCATATTTTATTACAGCTCGACACAGGGGGATGTTGATACCAGTCACCCCCCTTCTTTTTCAGTTATTCATATGCACGAATGGTCATAATATACAATAATTAGGATCCATCAATGCCAGATATAAATAACGATTAACTTGTCATCTGAATTATATTGAACTTTTAGCTGATATTTTGCGTGCTGTTCTGGTTTCGCCGGACCATCAGTAAGACCTTCATGTCTATGATGTTGAAATACTAATCTTATCATGACTTGCTCAATTTTATCAAGCTCTTCTGGAAAATTTCATCTTTGGAATGTTTCCAAATTCTTAAAATTTACATCATCTGCAAGTCCCTTGTCTGTTTGACATTTCTATTTTGCTTCAAGTCCGTCCAAATTTATGACAGCCTTCAAATCCCATGGCTAGTAGTCCATTTCATACTTGTGCTGAATTGACACAAAATTAAATGAATTAAGAGATAAAGATTTTGTGCTTCTTAAAAAAAATACGAAAAGTCTAACGCAAAATTAATTTCTTCAATATTTTCTGGGACCCCTCGAAATAATCTTCCCACCTATCAAATCATTGGTAGGTAAAAAGTGTCTTATGTGCCAAAAAAATTGGTTACTTAATCCTAAACTAACAAATGCCTTCCGCTCACCAAATGAATAGATTGATTTAGAATTAGAGCTGCATGCCTTCCTGTGTCATTAGCACTTATGGTGATGGTTGTCCGTATTCAATATTCGTCCGTCTCCTTCTACAGGACGTAATGTTCGGTGGAACAGAAACGGTCGCGTCTGCAATCGAATGGGCCATGGCCGAACTAATGAAGAGTCCGGAGGACCTCAAGAAAGTCCAGCAAGAGCTGAAGGACGTGGTTGGCCTCCACCGGAAAGTCGAAGAAAGTGACTTGGATAAATTAACCTACTTCAAATGCTGCCAAAAAGAAGTCCTCAGACTCCACCCTCCTATCCCTCTCCTCCTCCACGAGACCGCCGAAAATGCCGAGGTGGCCGGGTACCAAATTCCGGCTAAGTCCCGGGTTATGATCAATGCATGGGCGATTGGACGTGACAAGGATTCATGGGAAGATGCTGACAAGTTTAAGCCCTCCAGATTCTTGAAAGATGGGGTGCCGGATTATAAGGGGAGCAACTTCGAGTTCATCCCGTTCGGGTCCGGCCGGAGGTCTTGTCCGGGGATGCAACTGGGGCTTTATGCACTGGACATGGCTGTGGCTCATATGCTTCACTGTTTTACGTGGGAGTTGCCTGATGGGATGAAGCCCAGCGAGCTTGACATGGACGACGTGTTCGGACTCACTGCTCCGAGGGCGACTCGCCTCGTGGCCGTGCCTACTCCGCGTCTGCTTTGTCCTCTCTATTAGAGAAGGCTGAGTACTCGTGATTGGCACAGGGGGAACAGGGTGGTTTTCTTCAACTTCTTCTTCCTTTTCTTTCTTTCTTTTTTTTTTTTTTGTCAAAATGATATTATTATATGTTTGAGAGAGAAATAATCGACTGCAAGGTCGATGAATGAGAGGTTGGGTAGACTTGAATTGTATCATTGTATGTCGATATTTGAAACTCTAATTTTCATTTGTTTCTATGTGCAAAATTTGGCTCTAAATTTCTCTTGGTATTTCTTTCTCGCAATTGCCAAGAAATTTGTCTTCGGCTCGTCTTTTCTTTCATTTTTATATTTTTATTACGAGAAACCACATCCACAATATATAGTGGAATTTATACGTACAAATTACTACTATAACTTAACAACTGACTTACAAATACAAATAGTGGGATGAAAATATACGGGATCCTCAGTGCCACTTTTCCAGTGACAATTCAGTGACTGGACCGAATTAATTATCTCAAATATAAGTAATTATACCACAAATTAATATATTCCTTTATCATGAGGTAAATGGCAAGCTCCCTTCGTTTAATTTCGACTCAAAGCATGTTTGTCTTGATGCTAAAATCAAATTGTATTCTTTTTTCCATACTTATTTAACGCTACAATCCAATTTTATTCTTTTTTCCATACATATTTTGCATTCCTCTTTAAATTGTCAACTTTTTTTTTTTGTAAAGTATATTGAATTCGATAACAAACATACTTCTGTCTGTACGTATCCGATCAACGTAATAATAAAAATTAATGACGCAATACTTGCAATTTAAGCATGCCAAGAATTTATGGAACGCAATTAATGCGTATGCATGACGAGGCGGGAGACAGATCCTCCTCCTCCTCCTCCTCCTCCTCAAAAGGGGCATTGAAAACTGAAAAAGTCGCGCACAGCCCCGTCAAATTTCAGCGCATTTACATCTTTTCGTCGTTTCGCCCATTTCTCCACAATCAGTAATAAGAGATAAGCATAATCGCTTGGGTACAAGTTGACACAATTACAAAGAAGAATAATCATTTCACCGCAAAAATTCATATATTCAAATTTCACTATGATTATATTGATAGGTGATTCATAAAAATCTTTATTAATGATTTATAATCTCAAAATCATATATTGATTCATGATGGTGATGATCGAAATCGAATACGTTCAAACTCTTTGAAATTAAAAAAAAAAAAATCACAATCACATTTACATTTTATTGATGGTGTGGGTCCAGGCCGACATTTGTTTTTACCCTCCTTTTTCTAATGTTTGTGTGTAGTAAATAATATAGCGGTCCTGCTTACATTAGGCATTTGAAGAAAACGACTAGCAACCCACCCCTAAACCCCTGTCAATATGGTCCCCCTTGCACAAAAAAAAAAAAAAGAGTAAAGATAAATCATATTTATTTGATCACTGAAGAGGTGATTTCTGACCGGTTGGAATGACCCGAGAGCTGGAAATGTCCCGGTTTGGAAAGGTCACAGCGGCAAGGTCACCTGCTTAAGTTACAAGATGGGCTGAATCCCCCGATATAACATTCTTAAAACCGTCATTCCTTAGGTTCATAAGATAGTAATTCCGTAAACAATTTAACATTCTTAAAACAAACGAATTCTGTGTTAAGTATGTTATAATTGCGTGATCCAAATAACACAAGGGTTTGGCTAACAAGTAAGTGAGCACTCGAGAAGGGCTGAGCCTTTAGGTAAGGTAATATTGATTGTTTATAAAGGTAAAATTAATTAGAGAAAGTGTATAAAATGTTATATAGATATACTAACAAATATTCACCGAACACCACGGGGGGTTTGTTTAAAAAAGCGATAGAATAATTGGTGCATTAAACTTTATTTATAGTACGTATAAGATTATTATATATAGATGCTTACATGATGCAGGATGTGATTTTGCATCACTTGGCATCATTAGTTTCACACCACGGGGGTGGGGGTTGGGTTTAATTAGCGGGTGAGAGTGCAAAATGTCTGATGCGGACTTCTCTCGATCCCTCCTTTTAACTCGCAAGCCATCTAGAAGTAACTCTACAGCTTTCAGGATGATTCCCCACTTGGCTCTAAAATGGTCAGAATATTACGCTTTGTTTGTGCTGTCTTTCTCTAGGTCGTAATTAACGTTAAATCAAACTAGTTTGACATCATCATTATTATTATGTTGATGGTTTCACGGAATCAGTCCTCTTCTTGCGTTTAGATGTAATTTCTAGAAATATCTTTGAAGAACTTGTCAAGATCATAACCGGCCGGACCTTGAAACGTGAATGGTGAAGACAATAATAACCTTAGAGCTCAGCTTGAGAGTTGAATTGGTGAGGGCGGAGGAGGGTTGATTTGATTACTACCTACAGCGCCTGCCTTGGACATCCAGCTTCATGTAGAAAATTCATCCAAAGCACAAGAACACGACAAATGCATGGAATCTTGGACGCAAACAAATAAATAAATAAACACACACACACACACACTAATAAATAAACAAATAAATAAATAAATGAGAGACAATCCATGATGAAAGTCTTGAGTGAACAGCGTTCACACGTGTGTGTATATTTGCCATCTTTTGTCGTTGAAATATTCCTTAACCTCAACGGCCAGAATGTTACGTTCTCCTTTCTTAGTCATGCATGTTGCTAAAAATTGCCTAAGTCAGAGCAAATATGAATACAATTTTGAACACTTTGTTCAATGAAAGAAAAATGAAAGGTATATATATATATAGCAAAATAAAAGAACAAGAAGTAAGGAGAAGAATGAAATATAATGGAGAAAGGTACATTTGACGACAGTTCAATGCTAACAGGAGTTAAAGGTTGTTCTCGATATAATTTTTTACTCCCACAAATACCACACGGGATCCTCGGTGTTACTTTTTCAGTGCCACTTCTATATTTATACCAAGTGTCCTATTTATTAAATTTGTCATATGTTGTTTATTTAAATTTCTTCTACCATCACGTGATTAGTGGGATTGGCACCGGATTTGGCACCGAATAGTGACACAGAGGATCCCAACTGAACAAATACCACTTGTTTCTGAAGAGGAGATTAATTAGATTGGATAAGCACTTCGGTTAGATATATATTGTTTTATATTGTTGTGAGCTTTGACATCACTGAACAGAACCTGATATGATATGTCATCTTCCCCGAAAGGATCTTTAACTACTCCTCCTAGTCTTACATTGTAGGTGAACAATAATCCGCCACAGAACAAACATCCTGCTCTATCTGCGCGTAATTATTACTATATGTACAGACATATTGACTAACGTCACAGAAAGCTTTCGGCTAATATACTATCGAAAATGGCACTCTACGTTTGTTGATGACCACAAGGTAACTGAGCCAGCCACATGTTTAGTATACACCATATTGGGAAAACTGGGTGGGCACTTAATTAGGAAATTGAAAGTTTTAGGTTAAAAACTTGACATGAATTTGTTGGAACTGACCTTTAACAAGTACTACGTGTGCCAATTACATACGCAGGTATGATCAACAAGTCCGGTGGAGCAGTAATCAGTAATGTAATCAATTGGTGATAGATAGCTAGCTAGAGGCCGCCAGAAGCTCTTAAAACTGGGAAAGAGAGAGGCAAATGGATGTGATGGTTCTCATCCGATGGACCGGACGGTTCTTGGATGTCTCCATCTCCGTCTACTCGAACCCATATCACATTCTCGTAGCCAGCCAGTGAAATTTCAAGCAATTTTCCGTTTCTGCAAGAGCAAATTATTGCAACCTCACCTTTCCTTTTCTTTTCTTTTCTCTGTTTTTATTTTAATTAAATGGAATTCAGGATTATGGCATGATAAGTTGGACTCAACTACGCCCCGTCTCCCTCCGGGGTTGGTCCAGGCGTCACCGTGTCGAAATTCCTGTGTGTCGCATGGGAATGGTCCACACTCCACAGAATTGACGCCGGAACATTTTCCCTTGAATCTTATCTATATACTGCTATCTACATATTTTTTACACTATTATTATGTTTCACGAACAATTTTCAGCTTCCCACCCCCATGAAAATGGAGAGAAGTCAAGTCCAATTTAACTAGTAACCCTGATCTTTTTTTTTTAAAAAAAAATATATAATAAATTTAAAAAAACACTAACTTCGTAAGGTATATGAATGTGGTGCAACTTTGTGACATCAATCAATGAATTTGATACAAAGTAATATTTGTACAACTTCCTAAGGTACATGAATGTGGTGCCAAATGTTCGTGTAGACATCTAGATGCATTACGTCTTGCACATTAATTTTCATTTCTTTGCGTCCACGGGTCCAAGCTTGAGAAGAAAAAAAATTAATTTTCTAGATAGACCTATAGCATCTTCCAGTCAGCATCTTCTTTCCTTCTCTAGCAGTCACTCTTCAGATAATCATGGGTAAAACGTAAAAACTGCGTCTTTGAGTACGCATAGCAAAAGGCTCATGCAGGTCTCAAGAAATCACGAACAAATAAATTATATGATTGATACTGAGATAATTGTGCATTTTATTTAGCGGTATTTGATCTTAATTTTGGCCACTTATTATGCAAAGTACTGGGTTTCTGCTCTAAATTGGTATTTATGTTAATTGCAGGCAATTGGTGTCAAAAAAGGTAAAAAGAGGTGATTTTCCAGAAAACTAGTCATTCCAGAGCGTGCTCACGCCAGAGACCGCGTAGTGAACCCCGAAAAGACGGACTGGAACTTATCCCTGGAAGCTTGCTACTTTTTTTGGGAGGTGTATTTTCAAATTGCGTTGGAGTAGGAAACATCTACAGAGAATATTTTGGCAACAAATCAAGGAGGAAAAGAAGGGGAGATATCCCAGATAGATACAAACACGTGATTGACTAAAAATGGGGGCGGCGGAAAACTTTAGGCAGAGAGTAACAAACGAGTTTTTCTTTTTTCCTTCTTAACGTGAGTTGGAGATTAATCGCTTAACTTTTCATCAACTAAATTACATTAAAGCCTCGGATTGCATCGTTGTCATGAGGCAAGGCTAAGTTCCTTTATCTAGTTAAGAATAATCAAGGCCCGGTTGCACGGATAATTGTGAGATCTTTTTAATTTTTTTGAGCTATTTTAAATTCTGTGTTCGTGAATATTTAATTATTCCTTGTTTTAATAGGCTATTATTGTTTGGATCTATTGGATTAATGTGGCCAGTTGTTCAATTGTCTGAATAGTACACTGCCAATCAAGACAGTGGTGCGTATCACTTGATCGTCTTAAAATTAGTGGCAAACAACACAATTTCATTGCCTTGCAAGTAGTCCAATCTGTGTTGTAGGAATAGTTAAACTAGTTTAAATGAACCTACGTGTGTGTTTGTTAACTAGAATTGGGTCTCTCTAATTCCTAAAACTGGGAATAGATTAAATCCTACGAGCGTCTTTAGGGTTATTTATTTTACAAGGGAGTAGTTTAAGAGCATCTTTGGGCTGCCATATAATTAAGGAGAGATTGATAGTTTGGCAGTTGTCAAATTGCTCGAACCAATTTATTTGCAAACGTGTGAATTATTTCAGGTATCTATGATCAGTTGCGTGAGCCGGTGCCGAAATTACTTACTTGACTAGGTTGTGTCAATTAATTGTTTATTATATTCTTTGGCTACTGTACCTTTTGTGAATTGGAAATTCAGTACCCTTACATCTTTAATTTGTTCTTTTTATCTCCCTTCCTAAAATCTCTCAAATTCTGTGTGTAATAAATCTACCAGTTTCTTGAAGAGACGACCATACTCACCGCTATACTCATTTAGTTTTGGGAGTAGGTATTGATATTGATTTTATTTTTGGTAATTTGACAGCCACCAATGATCTCCCCAAATACAATAAAATCCAGTATCAGCATCCTAAAACTAACACTCTATGTAATAGACCTAAATAATTAAGGGGAAAAAAAAAAAAAAGAAAAGCACCTCTACGTAGTAGCAGGACTCGCAACTTCAGTAAACTTGCAACCTTCTAAAACATATATTCACGCCTCTCGTGGTCAGCTCAGCCGGTGAGGCCATGGGATAATCCTCATGGTGGCACAGGTTCGAGTCTGGCCTCACATACTGCCTGGGTGCTCTTGGGGGGCGGGGTACTTCAGGTGCAGGGGATTAGTCGGACCCCGTAAGGATTAACCCGGACACCCCTGTGTTGATAAAAATAAATAAATAAATAAAACATATAATCACATAATTTTTCTTGCCTAGGCTGATATGAATGTTTGTCCAATTACTTCGTTAGAGATAATAAAAAATCTCCCTAAGAGAAACTTAATCAGAAGCGCCCATGGTATGAAATTTTAAGTGTGCGGAATAGGCGCTTCCCCAAAGCCAAAAGAAATACCCCAAGCCTTTCTCGTTCCCTTGAAGATGGCAATATCAGTACCAATCAATGTACCCAAATCCATAATTAATTCGTTCAAGGTCTCGCAGAGCCTTCCATACTAAAGAAAAAAGCTTTTCAATTTCAGGGCCCTAGCCAGTGAAATGATTTTAAGGAAAGAAAAGAAGAAAAAAAGAAAAAAAAAATGCAAATTCGGCAGCCCAGGGCACGATGGGATAATCTTTCACGAAAACAGAAACGCAATTGAGCCACATGCCGTCCCCACCTACCGTAAAAGCTCCCCCTTAACCTCTTAGTAAATAGTACTTTGAAAGATCAACTTCAACGAACATTCCCAGTAGTTTCAGAGAGAACCCACATTTGACGCAATGTATGTCAGTCGCCCAAGATATAGTAAGAAACTACAAATCATTTGAATGAAGTCAAGACGAGAGTCGTAACTTGTAAACCAAGTTCATACCAGTATCTTGTACTCTGCTTGATGACGAGTAAAGCAATGCTGGTGTTGTCACAATTTGAAAAAAAAAAAAAAACAACGGTGATGATTTGCCAAATCTACTTCCTTAAGCTTTCTAGTCTAGAAAAACGGCAGACCTTACATCCTTTACCAACAACGCAGGATACACATCCGCCAATAAAATATGCAGCCAAAATTGCTATTCATAATTATGATACCCCGGATCCAGCAAACGCGCCCAATTAACTAAATCAGATTACTAATGAAAGAAAATTGTAAACTTTGGTCCACCGACAAGAGTGCAGGAAGCTTCAGCTCTAAACAGAATGCACTAGTATGCTGTGCTGTGATAAGACTTCGAATCTACTTTCTCTTTTGATTCACTATCTAAAGAGTTTGAATAAAAGAAACAGTTTAGCTCTCCAGCCTTACATTATGATTCTGACGACAGCCAAACCAACAGCAGAGATGGACACAATAGTTCCTATGCAGTACTTTATTACATCGTATTTGGCTGCTTCCAACTGAGCCCTCAGCGCATGAATTTCCTGAAATTGTGTATAGTGGATGTTCAAAAAGGGAAAAAAAAGGTTACAAAGGACTCAGCAAACTCCTCCATCAAAGAGAAACTAATTAACACAATCTATACTTACCCGATCAAGTTTGTTAGTGAGGTTAGTAGTTTCTTGATTCTGATTTGACAGCTCATCTCGTATCCTTCTGTAGAAGGGAAAAAACCACAATACCTTTGTAAACAAGGATTCAGACAGAATTGAAACAGAACTTCACAATCAACAAGTAACTCATATCATCCATCACAATTGATGGTAGTGGTGAGGGGGTTTGCAAATTTGCATCTTTGCACTAGTAGGAACACAGAGTAATCCAGGAAGTTTGCTTACTAACTTACCCCCTTTCGAGGTTCAAATCCAAACGCTGTCCAGCAGTGACTTTGTCAATTTCATGTCTGCATCCGAATCAATTTGTTTAAAAATGAAAAAACTAAGAGGTTCAGACATTAATTATGGTTTCAAAAAAGTAACAGAGAGGACAGAAGTAGCAGCAAGGGCGATTCCCACCCACCTTCTGCACCCAATTCACAAGATCCTTTAGAAAGTCTGAGATTTTGGAAAATTGAATTTTGTGAAAGTCCTAACTGGACAGTTTCAGATATTCTCCTTCACAAATAACTATTAACTCCATATTTTTGTATTACCAGGCAAAAAACGAATGCCAAAACCTTTTTTGAGTAATAGAATCTGTGCTCTGTGTATATTCTGTCATTAAAAAAGAGAGTTTCTTTTTAAATTTGAAATTTATTGTACAATGTTCCAGAAAAAAGAAATAAAACAACAGAGGCCCAGGGGCAGAGGGCAACTCATCATGGTGTTTAAGTGAGAGGATTTACATAGTGAAAGAAAACATGACTTGTTCTGAATTTGATTCAAGTTTGACATAGTGAAAGACTGGATATCTGAAAGGGAGATACAAAGAATAGACCTGTAATGCATAATTACAAGAACCGTTTTTTTTTTCAGTCATGATTTTGCCAACCATCCCATCCCCCTGGAATATTCTAGCTATGCTAGTGGTTTTGAGCAAATGAAATATTTATTGCTTAAAGACCTCAAATTCTAACCATGCTACTGGATTTGAACAAATAAATAATGAATCAATTACAGACCTCAATTCACTGCGCATCTTCTCTATATCACCTTTCAGTTTTTCAGTTTCATGTTGCAGCAAAGAAAAGTGGTGTCCCTGCATCATCATTCAAGCACAACGGGATGTACCTTTAAGATCCATAGTTGCCAAAATGAAGATAAGTTGCACATGAATGAGGGACCAAATACAATTTATTGTGGACATCACATAATAAACCCATCCATTTACAATCATCCCATATATTTATGGAAACTGAAAATTTCCAAATCCATCATGACAGACTACTCTTATCAGAAAATGCAAAGCCACATGAGTAATTAAAGTTCAGTTTCGGAAGAAAACCAAAGAAAAAGGACCCCCCAAATAAACGAAAAAGAAAAAAAATATTCAATCTGCTCTTTGGGTGGAGTCTCCCTTTGACTTCTTTCATCCACTTAGCTATGCAGGTAACATGATATATCCTTCTAGCACCTATTTGGTGAAAGAAAAGCTAAGAACATGTAGCCAGCAACATGTAAGCTGGATAACCATTTAATCATCCCAAATCAGGAAGAGAGCAGAACGTATTGGGCCAACAGCTAGCTGCCTTGACTGATGAAAAAATATCTATGAATGACATTAGGCTATGGGAAGCAACGTAGTGGCAAACTGGCATGGAGGACTTGTGTTGGACATGACCGATTAAAACAAATATCACTCTTTAAACATTTAGAACCATCTGTTTGATTTTGTTTGTTCCAGTAACCTATTGAAACTACATATATTAACGCTTTAGATCGTAACACTGTGAAATCACGCTGCAGATGGTACATTAGAAAAGAAGTTTGTCTAATCAAAGAACTGAAGCCCTGTCATCCTAGAAATCTAATACCAGTTACCAACTAAAGGCAACAATATATTCTCGAAAAATCTTCATAAATGTAAAACAATGACAATAATCATTACAATTGAAATAACCACTTTCATATTATGCCTGCAATTAGACTCAGCAATGACATTTTAGTTTTCTACTCAGTCCCCCATATAACGATGGTAGTCTTCAACCCTCCCCAACCCCAAAAAAAAAAAGCTACATTTTAACCATCAACCTAAACTAAAATAAAAAATAACAGGAACAATCATATTTCCTTTTTTTTTTTGGTATTACTAGGTATAGAAAATCACCTGAGAGCTCTGAACTTCGGTCTTGAATTTGGCTAAATTCGCATCTTGTGTCATCTCAATCTACACATGTTAATGTAATTACTCCATAAAAAAGTGAAAAAAAAGGGATAAGATTGTGCTATAGGGAAACAGAATTATTATTACCTTTTGCATCTGTGCTTTGGAGACGAAGGATTGAGCCACATTTTCCAGGCTGTCATTCAGGACTTCGATTATGGCATCCGTAATCGCCTCGGCGTGCTTCGAAGGCACGCCTTGGGATTCTAATCTCCTGACCTAAGAATAATGAAGGCTTATGCACATAAACAGTGTATATTTTTTCTCCAATTTATATAAATACTGATACTTTAATTTGAATTCCAAATATAGGGAAATGATTTCTTAGAAATAGACTTCCTCTTTATATTGTCTTCTCTTGTCAAAGTTCCCTGCTCCTCATTAAATCCCCAATAAACCATCAATAATTTACTCTACACCCGAAAAATTGATTTCTCTATTTTATGACCCATTGAATCATCAACAAAATTTTTTTACTCGGAAGTAGAATATTTATCTAAATCAGATGAATGATTAATCATATGGATTATTGCTATTGCAGACAGAAGAGAGGTGATAGGGGAGACTTACAAGAGCTAAGGTGTCGACGAGGAAGACACGCTTGCCGTTGGAATTGACGAGCTGAGAGACGGATCGGGAGTCGAATCGGGTGGAAACAAAGGATCCGAATAAAGATGAGTTGATCCTGGGATTGGTTCCTAATTGTTGCCCGACGCGCTTACATGCCGCATAAGCGGCCGCGGCCATTCGACCAGAACTATCACCGTCGTCCTTGTCAGTGAAGTACTACAATTGGCCCAAAATTATGACAATAGGTTCTGACAATGGAGTATGATCAGAGGACACTGTAATATCTAAAAATCGGGGGCGGAGTAGGGAAAGATGGCGCGTGAATTGCTCAAGTGACCGGTCGGAAACTTTTCTTACGGATGGTGATATTTGATGGATTTTAGATGAGAAGTAAGAGCATTACCCCCGCCTCGCTCCTCGAATGCGGGAAATCCTAACCAAAAACAAAGAAAAGAGCTTCGACCTCGAGTTGAAACAGCTGTAGTCAAATTAGGCGCCCACCGTGGGGCTCGAACCCACGACCACAAGGTTAAGAGCCTTGCGCTCTACCGACTGAGCTAGACGGGCTCGATGTCAAGTGTTCCACTTTATTACTTAGGGGTACTATTGAGCAAAATCACATCAGATTCAGACCGACAACTGCAATATTCGCACTTCTCCCGTAAAGTCACCACATTTTATTTTATTTTTTTTAAATGAGAGATCTTGAATTTAAAATCTCTTATTTATAATTCCACCCAATGTTTCTCCCAATATGTCACCAACTTAAAAAAAACTCAAAAGCCATTAAGAAAGAACATAACTTTTAATTCTTGCATACTCTACAGGCTACGCTCCTTATAATTGAATTAGGGGATTGACTTTGAGAAGGTCAATAAGAGTTGGTTCAATTGGCAATATTCATTTTTTATATATAAAAAGGAAAAAAAAAAAAAAACTAATGAGGATGAGTGCTCGAAAGGACTTTTTTTTCTTTTTCTTTTTCATTTTTCTTTATGACCATCTCTGCTACCTCTTAATTACTTCGACAAGATAATTTCCCCTCCTATGAGTTTGTGGCGTCTGTTGGGCTGTTAGTGGCTTCTCACTAAAACATGCTATTTTTCTGTTATTTGTCGATTTCGAGACTCATTTAATTTGGTATCCTAAATCCGCTTGTCTTAATTGTTCAAGGAACTAAACCTAAAAGAGTGCTAGAAGATGACAGATAATTTAGCACATGGCACAAAGCAACAAGGGAAAAAAAAAATTAGTACTACTAATTCGCCCCCATTTTCAGAGGCAGGATGTGGACGCTGGCAACAAAATGCAGGAAGCCCATTTGCATATTGATTGAGACTCCAGAAATCCAGATGATGGATATCATTTTCGTTCCCAATTTAACGATAAGGATCCAAGCTTGTTCAGTTCAAGAAAGTTTGTTTATGTTTTGCTGGCTTCGAAATTGTCCGCCAAATCCAAAAGTGCAACGCCTTCTTCACTTCCTCTTACAATCCCCAAACAAGTACTGGTACTGGTAACCATCCCCAAACAAGTCGTAAAAATTCCAGTCCAGAAGGGATGCGTCGCAGAAACGCAGCAGAAGTTTCTCAAGGAAAGAATTGAAGGTGCCTGTCCAGCGTAATAGTACATCTTTCCGGAAGGACACGAAGAAAGAGTCTACTTAGATCATGGGGGTCTGACAGATTCATTATTCAACTCGCAGAATCGCAAGGCGAAAATAAACTAGCCCCCGATCATATAATAGCTTAACCAAGCGTTGTTGATGCGGATGTTCTAATCAAGAGTTGTATACGCAAAAAAAACTGACGCTGAAAATTTTCCTCCCTGGCCTAGCAGCCGCGTTTAAGTTTTACAACATTGCACGAAGAAAAATCGAAGGGGCTGAATGGAGAGGAAGATACAACACTACAGAAAATATGACATACATTATTATTATTATTATTTTTTAAATGAGGTCACTTCCGGCTCCAAGGTTCCACCGCTTTACTCGTGCTAAACAAGCCTCGCCTCGCCTCGCCTCTTATTTTGGGCGTCTTCGATAAGGATAAAGAATGTCATCAACACTCTCTTTTATTCGGTTCCCTACTTTACGCATGTTCTTCACCACACCCATGGCAACCAGGTTCGCATTTCTAGTGAACCTGCATTTACATTTTATTCGAGTCAAGTAATGAAGTCTCTGATATGAATTAATGAATTGGTGTTTGCAAGTATTGGCAGTGAACTATAAACGCAATATAATTCCAAGTTAACTATGTATCAAAAGTGCTTGCCTGGTTAAGAACTCATCCCCAGCAGGCTGTGCCGGTTTACGCGGACGAGGTTGTGGAATTCCAGCACCATCTACACAAAAGAATGACCAAATCTCTACTTAGCGATGAGTATCTATATACGTATAAATCAAGCGCCCATCCAGACTAATACTCCACAAAAAAATCAGAAACAAAACGGGAAAGTTGCCCAAATAGTTCCAAAAATATTTTCAATTTTCAATGTCCCAGTTTAATCATCAATCAAAGTTGGTTCAGATGCCTTTTTTCCCCAGTCAGCTTATACAAAGAGTAAAAGTAGACCCGACAGAAAATATAACCCATCTTCCTCTAGCCTCCCTGCCTCTTGTGACCTCTACTGACCTCTGCTCCCCCTTGCTCTATAAGCCCCAAACTCTCTCTCCCTCCCCCACCTCTAACAAGGCCACCAACTCATTACATCCAGGGGCCCGGAAAAATCAAGGCCCTAGGTTGTGCTTTTCACTTCAAGATGGGTTGCCTTCCAAAGTTCTCTTCGTTTAGCCATTCCTACAAACATTTTGAAGATTAACACTCACTCACTCCTAATTTGGCTTTGCCCAAATGTTACTTAGGTCACAAATGCATTAACCATTTCGTAGACCATTTCATTCTTCTCTATAATCAGATACAGGAAAACATGACATTCAGACTACAAAATTACGTATGGTCCGACATCAAGGAATTGAATTACCTAGTTCTTTGAGTCAAAACTTTGGTTGGTTTCAAACATAACTGATGGATTTACAAGGAAGCAGCGGACGTATAGTGCCTCATAAAAGTTCTCTCACGTTTTTCTTTTCATGTGTTTAGTTTTAACATCTTTTTCATCTTGATTCATTGAAAAGCAAGCTGAATATCAGCTTTCAAGGCAATATACTTCGTAGCATCAATTATGCATAAAACTGAAAATAGATTGTTAAAGTTCACTGTTGGTTGGTGACTACCAAAGCAGGTAAACCATGATTGATTATGGACGCATACCATTGAAATCCTCTGTAAGCCATATTAACTACCTGATTCATGGGTAAGAAATGAAAAAATACCTTCTTTGTTATGGACATGAGCAGGAGTAGTCCCGGCATTAGTGACTCTTCTATCCACTAGAACCTGTGGCAAGGCATTAATATTCCAGCAACATTGTATTTTAGAATAAGAAGCCACAAAGCATTTCTATTCAAACATCATATTAGACGAATCCATATCATCTCTGGAGTCACTTGCCACCAACACTGTATAATAAGCAGTTCAAAATTAAAGGTGCACAGATCCTGCAAATAAATCACCTATTATTCCTGTGTCCCTTCTCAGTTTTGCATGAAACTTGGACACAGAGGATAGTATCCTTGGTCTTCAGTTTCTTGGCTCACTCAGACAAAATTTCCCCTTGCAATAATTTTGGTGGTTGAAGCACGCAGTAACAATTCATAACATGGGGGCTAGTCGGCCAGAAATCAGGATTTTTTTTTTTTTTTTGGTTAGATGAGTTCTACTTCTAGCTGATTGGATGAGTGGGAAGAAAGAAACAGAGAATTAGGAGTCGGTCCGTGGTGAGGATATCCTTCCTTTGTAATTTTGCATCCAGTATGTGTAATACAATGGTATGCCCACAACCCATCCTCCCCCACAACCCAAACAATAAAAAACAATGTTAATAAATTAAAAAAATATTTTGGGCATTTCACAAACCAATAATGATATCGTGATTTTTATGGCTGCAGCAAACTAATCACCCGATTAACTTGGCGGTATGTACACAGCATATGATGGATGAAAAGCCAAGGACAACATGAAACTGAAAGATAATGTTGTCCAGAAATTGGGAGACATCCTTAAATTTGCTCATATATTTGTGTCTATGGTGTGTACTTGTTGAGCTGCTAGCTAGACATTCAATTAACTAGAGAGAAGGAAGCTTTTTTGCAGTTGAAATTGTACATTGTACTGACATTAACCCACAGAAACTCAAAAAATACCAAAATTTGAAGAAGCAACACAAAGCCACATTTCAAATCAACCACATCATCCCCCACCCAAAAGCCTGCCTTTGTATTATACATCAGTCCGCAAAAGGTATTCGCTTCATAGAGAAATAAAAACAAATGCACAGAGTTGATTATGAGAAGAATGAGATAAGGGCAGACAAATGGATGCTAACCTCAATTCCAACACACACAGGCAGTTCTGTTTCTCCCTCTTTTATATCACGTGGATGATCTTTCCGATCAGGGTAAACCGAGTAACCAACACATGCATATCTAAAATCCGTAAGCCTTCTGCCCTCTTTAGAGGCCTCCATCTCAGATTGGCTAACCATATATCGAGGTACTAGCAGCCAAATAAGAGAAACACGAGTCGATCAGATGTATATTTCACTTAGCACAACCACACATGAGAAAATGCATTGACAAATACTCAATCTGTGAGATGTGTAAACTGATGCATCAATTAAAACAGGCGACTAAGCTAGTGGCACTAAAGCATAGAATTCTCACATCAACATGAGCCCATCAAAAAAAAAATGCGCTAACTCAAAACTCCACCCACAGAAGTGAATTGAATCAAGATTAGTGGCACATAACATGCATAAGGGGGTCAACTGCAGCCTAAATGACACCACAATTTTGCATACCTACATGCAGCTTCAAAATGGGGGAAAAAACCATCCAGTGGAAAACAATGTATCCTCAGAATTCAAAGCATTCAAAGAGAAGAAATGTTCAACAGAAATCAGCTAAAAGAAAATCAAACACGCATGAATATCACGATGCTTGTGAATTCTACAAATCTACTTCATTCCAAACAACAACAAAAATTTGATGTCTCCTAATAAATCAAAGATGTCAAGAACTAAGAACTGCACTTTCCTCGTCACTAATGCTAAAAAATTAGTGCATTCAAAAGCAAAGAATTTTTATCTTTTCAACTATAGAATTAAAAAAAAAATTAACCAGTAAATGGCACCAACAAAGAACAAAGGGCACCTATAGTTCAGACCTTGGAACATAAACGAAATGTAATTAAGTCCTAAACCTGTGAAAAAGATCACAACATTTAACCGAGAATTTGAACATTTCAAGTAAAAGGATTGCATAAAAATTGAATCGTTTTGGTGTAATACCATGGGGAAGGGAACGGCTGATGCCGACGCAAAGAGGGTTGCGAGAATTGGATTTAAAAGTTGAAGAATAATACAGACAGCCCTTGCAAGATTTCCCCTTGTTCACACTAATTTTATCCTCCGATGATGGTGAGGAGGCGGAGGAGGAGGCTGGGGCAGCATCTTCTTTATCTGTTTCATTTTGATGGCAATTCTTGTTGCTGTTGTCGAGGGGAGAGTAATCTCCCCGGCTACCGCTTCCGGCCTCGGCGGTCATCTTATCCTCCTGACCCGCCACAATCCTCTCCAGCTCCGCTTCCTCACCCATCAACCTTTTTTGCTTTTTTTTTTCCGTCTATCTGCTTCTTTTGTACAACTCTTTTGTCAATTGCAATTTGTGAACTGGGACTCTGGGGAAGGACGACGAAAGAGCTCGAGGGCGAGGCTCAGCGCTAGAAAACGAATCGAATGATCGATTACTCGATTTCTTTATAGACAATAAGGTTTGTACCTCTGGAAGTTGATGGTTGTACCAAAAATCTGAAAAAAAAAAATGAAGAAGAAATTAGGCATATTGCGCTATCAGTAATTCGGAATGTAACTATTAATGGTACCCCCCGCCCCCCAAAAAAAAAAATTGGGCTCGATTTTCTTTTTGTATAATCGATTACTCCATCTTTAGCAAAGATGGTTTCCATGATTGATTCTCATTGGCGGAAGAACTAGTTTTGCATTATTTTTGAAATTCCTTCTTCCTCCTCCGTACCTAAGAACTTCTACGTTGTCGATTGTAATTCACAATGCGGATAGTTTCATAGTGTAAATTTTCTTTTTAACAAGAAGTAACTCTTTCAAAATTTTTGCCATGTCTTTCCAAATATAACTATTACCATGATGATGGTTATCGGAATTAATCCCTCCAAAAATGCCTCTTCTTCAGATTACCTATCTATATGTTTAATTGAATCAATCCACCCTCTACAATGTTATTAATTGTTTTAATTAGATACAATTGGGTTGAGCATTCTAATTTCAGGCTGAATTTGGCATATGATGATTCCGTAAATTGATGTGCAAAGTAGGAAGTTTTGATTTTTTTTTTTTTTTTTTTTTTTTTTGACAATAGCAAAATAGAAAGCTGGGTTTTTGAGAGAAATAGAGGCTTCATTTAACAACTTGGATCTAAATAAAGGGCTTGATTAATTTATGAACCGAGTTTGTATCTTATTAAGTTTACCCAATTAAAACTCAAATCAAAAAATTTCGTAAAAGGACTGTGGCATTTCCCAAGACAAGAGAGGAAAAAGAAAACTTACAGCATAAAAGAAAAAAGAAATGAAAAAATGTGTTCGGTTATTATTTACGAGAGAGAAACAGTTTATCGTGAGATGTACTAATAATAACAGGCAACCCACTACTCTGAGGTCCATTTTGCAAAACTGCAGATTGTAGCTACCAATTTATACATTCACAACTTTGACTTTTGACTGTCCCTATCAACACTTTCGTTTTTCCCAGTTTAAACAATGTACGAGCAGGTCCCAAGTTTCCCTGCCTCAGATTCGTCCCTCCCTCTCACTCATTCTTCATTATTTTGATGCATTCAACACCTAAAGCACTGGAAGGCCTCCAATCTTATTAAGAACCGATTTCGATCAAAACTACCGCTACGTTTTCACAACAGCACGATTGAGGACGGGATAGGGGGTGTCCAATTCAAGTTGTTCTATAATTTGTGGAGTAGCCCATAGGTAGGAAGAGTGCCCATCAATGAGTTCAGTGACATCAACCTGTCGAGAGAGAGAGAGATTAGAGGACAAGGTAAAGAATAAAACGTTGTCTTATCAATGAGCGTGAGTATATATATAAAGCATTTGAGGGTGAATAAAGGCTTGCATTCTCAACTCCTGGAACATCAACCGGCTGAATTCCTGCTAACCCTTGAGTGAGAAGGCTGTTCAAAAACACAAAACGGGAGTCATTGAAATTTTAAAGAGCCCAAGTAGTAGAGGAACAATGAAAACAAGAAGAGCAGACTGATATGAGTATCAAGACTGCCATCAATAGAATCATGGAAAGACCACATATAACATATTCAACTACAAGCATCCAATCATTCCCAGAGTCAATTCAGGATTTCAATACGGGTGGCTTGGTTTAGCAGCATACCTAGCTCGAAATGCAATTCCAAGCATCCAATCATTTGTAGAATAAGCGTTCACAAATCTTCCAGCCACCACCTACAAAATAGCCAAAGAGAACATTGAAAAGCGACAAGATAGGCAATTGGAAGTATGTAACAAAACTGAACATTGCCAAACTACTGGTACCTTTCTTGCAGCCTCCCAATTAACATCTTTAATTGCAAGTGGTGCCCCAAGAAGAATAACTCGTTCAACCAGTCCAGCTGCCAAAATCCAAGAGCAGCATCACAATCAAATGAACTAAAGGCTAGAGATAGTACCTCTTAGCCACTACTAATTACCACTAGTATCTTTTTCAGCCA
This sequence comes from Coffea eugenioides, assembly GCF_003713205.1. Classification (NCBI taxonomy): domain Eukaryota; kingdom Viridiplantae; phylum Streptophyta; class Magnoliopsida; order Gentianales; family Rubiaceae; genus Coffea; species Coffea eugenioides. The sequence goes on from NC_040041.1 coordinate 3,012,714, forward strand.
ACGTCTGGAGGCATTTGAAAATAACTCTTGCTGCAAGCGAGAATCCTACAAGGGTCACAGGCCTGAAATATTCAAAAGAGCAACCGAAGCACAGGACAAAATTACACAGTTATCAAACTTTCAAGGTGATGAAATAGTAATAAGCCAATTTTGTTCAAGTAGTTTACCTATTTCCTTGCAATCCATTAAGCAACACTTCTGCAAGTAGTGTTCCCGCCTTATCTGATCTACAGATTCCAATCAGTAAGAAATTATTGCAAGCCACAAGGAATTGATTGAAATGAGTTAGATGGCATGCCACAGAAATTTAGTGTTAATCAGAAAGTGAACAGTGCTTATGACTTACTTGGCATGATTCACTAAACTTAACCTCAAAAGATATAATCCACAAGGTCCACTTTTCTTGAGGATGTGAACCCAACCCATCCAGAACCCAACAGTAGTAGCGTAATATGCCAGTTACTAGCATTTAAATTTCCACAAGGAAAAATAAAAAGAACTTCAACAATCAAAAAGGAAAAAGCATGGAACTGCAAATTTGTTTATGACAGATGAAACATTTTTGCCTAATTTAAATCATCCCATTAGATATGGCGTCAGATGTTCCCGATCTTACACAGTAGGGTAAACAGTAAAAGCTTCCTCAGACACAACTTGCACGCAAAAGACATCTAAAACAGTTTCTCCCAGGGATTTACATTTTCTCGACAAGTACCAGTCCATTGACAAGTAATACCTGTCCAAAGCAATCGTCCACTTGCTGTCAATAAAATTAGTAGCAGCAAGTAAAGTTGCTGGCCAAGCCAATGCCGCTACAAGTGAACTTAACACAGTCAACATAGCCCCCTGCCTCATCAATTCAGTAGAAATTTCTAGAAAAAAATAGTATTGATATCGATCAGTAATGATTTATCGTCATGCTAATAAAAAAATAATGACGAGTAAAAGTTACGTCTATGAAAATGCTTACTTGAAGTAAGCCAATCCTGAATTGCTGTGCTCACTGCAAGTAAATGTTTAGACTCCCACTGCAGCGCATACCTGGAGAAAAAAATCATGAGTGTGGAAGTATAAAGGGAACCGCCTATTGAATAGCAAATCACAATGCTTTAAACAAACACTCAAATTCAGAGTTATGGGTATGAGATATGGGAATATTATTTCCCTGGTTTATTTGCTTGATTTCTGGAATTTGACTAAATAGTATTCAATTTCTGGAATTTGATTAAATACTAGTCAATTTCTTTATGACAAATCATCTTTGGATAGTGTACCACAGGCCAAAAAACCTATCAACGAAAAGACTACAGTAAAATACGTGCTAAAAATTTATAGAATTTAAATGTGCAATATTGGAGATGGTGTACCTTTCCAAGTTACCATCTATTCCTTCCCAAGGTTTTACAAAATCTTCCTCCTCACACACAAATCCAGATATCAAGATCTCAACCGCCAGCCTCTGAAACTCACATCAAGAGGAGAAAAACATGAGACATGAATCACCAAGAACAAATTGAATGCTTCCAGATGATGACAGAACTTTTCAGTTAATAAGACAACAGTTAAATAGCAGAAAGGACACAAAAGATACTGGCCAAATATGCCTGAGGGACTCACCCCTTGGTTATGGTTTTGTCCAATAGCTTTGAACTCAAACTCATCCACATCTCCCATTCTCCTGGCCATTTTGGTCCCAGTAAGTCCAGCTCCAGCAGCTGCATTTTGACAAACCATCAGTTAGAACATTTTGAAAATTAAACAAAGAGGAAAGGGTGAAATGAGAGATTCCTCTTCAGTTTATGGGATGGAAAACGTCATATTTTTTGGCGTCCTTCATGAAGCAGAATACTCATTCATAGCTTTTGGATTAAACCTGAATTAGTATGGAAAAAGGATATTAAAAACAAATCTCAATAGAAGTTCTGATAAACAGTCGTGCATTTACCGCCAAATGAAGCAGCAACAGCAACAGATCCTGCAACACCTCCTGCAGCACTTGCAACTGCAGCAAACCCACTTGCTCCAATCACCGGGACAAGGGTCCCTAATGTCGGTGCTAAAGCACTAAATCCTGCAGCAATTGCTGGAGCAGCTAAACCTGTTGAAGAATCAATAACAAGCAGAGACGTCAAGGTCATTGTTTCAGAACTTCAAACAAAACTAGTTCCAGATACAAAAATGAACAAACTAGTTCATTGGCCAAGTTAGGATATAACATGGACTCAGAATGGCAAATATCATACCACCAGTGATTGCCATCAATGTCCCTCCAGTTAATGCAGCAGCACCAATGATACCTCCTCGTTTCCACTTAGACCAGGAGCTTTGTGGGGATTGTTTCTCTTCCTTTGATTCTTCATCTTTTAATAGAGCCATTGCAGAACAAGCAATCATAGTTTCAATTGCTTCCTGCAATTACATGTTTTCTAAGTGAAGTCAAATATGGAATACAGAGCGTAGTTTTTAAGTAGTTTTATATTACCTGATAGAACATAAAAAAAACAAGTTACTTGTTAAAAGCACAGGCAAAGAGAAAGAAAGGTCAATCATCTAAACTACAAATAAAGTCCCTCTACTAAATTCATTTCATCTGCTAGAAAGTAAACATAGCAAAAATTTATATTTCATACATATTTCTCATGCATGAGTTCCCAGTAAGAAAAAGAAAAATTACCAAATATTAGCACTCAAATGGTATGTAAAGGCCATTTCCCAGTATAGTGGCAACAATAGAAATACTAAGCATACCATTTTAACCCACTTTATGTCAAACCAAGTTGCCAGCAACCTCAAAGCCACACGGTGCCGGGCATCATAGCCCCTTCTTCGTCCTTTGACTTTCTTACTGTCTTCAGGAGTGTCAGCCAAACAAGCTGAGAGAAGCTCATAGAGAACTGCCACTTTCTTTGTGTGGTCAAGCATTGTTAACTCCTCCGAGGGTTTGTCATCAAATTCACCAGTTGACTCGACACGTATGTCTTCAATGGTGGATGGCTTACCACCCATCTCCTGCTGATTTTCAGCAGTAGAAAACTTCTCCCGACGTTCACTCTCGTACTCACGTCGCTTCTCCTTTTTAGACTCGTAATCAACAGGACTGCTCTCGAAACTTGATGCCATTGCATCCACACCTCTTGACAAAGCGAGCTCCTTATCAGCTGCTTCCGAAGATCTATCACCCGTTTCCTCAGAAAGCAGCCTCAAAAACTAATGGCACAAGATTGAATAATTAATTCATAATCACGATGTGAATCAATATACTTAAGCAAGTAATGACTAAAACTTTCTTAAATTTTCCAAAAAAACAAAAATGTAGAAATTGAAGAGATAACAGAACTAACCGCGCCAACGTGATGTTTAACGGGTGTACAAGCAGAAGTTTCCTCGAGTCCTGACCATGCTTTATTATCTAAGTCCAGATACCTATTCAGCTCGCATCAGTTATAAAAATGACTAATCCCAGTCCGGATAATCTTACATAAAATGTAGTCACAAGCGGGTCTAAATCTTCGCAACAGCATCTAACCATTGCAGCATTAAGTTAACAAATAGGAAACAAATGACATTTCTAGATGGCGCGCGCATATGTTCCGTAAATGGATCAATTAAATATTTAAAAAGAGAGGGAAAGCACGGTACTTGAAGATGGGGCGGAGGAGGTGGGAGGACTGATGGACCCAAAGCTGAGGATCGTCGGCGACAGAATCGCTACTGCTGCTGCCGCTGCTGGTGCGGTCGTGAGTTGGTCCGGCATCGTCGTCGTTTGAGCCCAATTGAGAGGTCTGGAGAATCTGAGACTGGTGAAGGGCCAGCCCAAAGAGAGCTCCCGCCGCATACCTTTGCGTCGGTGATAACATCGACGACGACGAAGAAGAAGAAGACGATGACATTTATCTCGGTTTCAACTTATTAAGAAATTGAAGAAAAGCTAAAAGTAGAAATGCACTAATTCAATGAAAGTTGTAGTTTGGCGTCAAATTGAATGATGTTTTGCTGTAAAAATTAAACGAAAAAGAATTGAATGATGAAGCTGGTCAAACTTCAGTTATATTTGTGTAATTTGAATTGTTTTGTCGTTTGCATTTTAGTTCTGTAGTATGTAGTTTTGGTTTTCTGAGGGGACTGAGGAGGAAGAAAAGACGAAAACGACAACGTTCTTAAGCCGATGGGATTCATTAGACCATGTCCAACTCCGCGTTTTTTTTCTTCTTCTTTTTTTTTTTTTTTTTCTTTTCGGTCCTCCTTTTCTGCCCTTTGCATGGGTGACGTTTGGTCGAGCCAACAAACAACCTAACCGGCTTATTAATCTCGTTAATACACTCTAATTCTTTAACTTTTTACCAACGGGTTATTAAAAAAAAAAGATCCCCCTCAATTAATCAATCAATATTCAATAGAAAAGGGTAAATCAGAAGAACGGCAATTTGCCATGTAGAGGATCTACATTTAAATGTTCATAGAGTAGTTTACAAGGGGAATGCATCCAATGCAGCATTCGATACAGAACCTCCTAGGTGGTAACAACCTTGAATTACTCATCTATACAAGGCTTATTATCAAGCCCTACGGCTAATAACTATATGGCCGGGGCTCCATCTGACACACACACTTTTCTCCTCGACAGACCGTGTGCAAGGGAAAAGAAACCGCAACAATCTTTTCCACTAATAATTTACTACCACATTACAATTAAATTATTTGGACAAAAAATGGCTTAAACTTCGACAATCTTTGGAGTTGAATTAGACCATTAACTACGTGAAGAACAGCTTCCGGTGAAAGCTGATTGTACAAAAAAACCTATCAGATTGAAAGATGACTTCATGGATGAAGATAATCACATGATGCACCCTTTTTGCAATGCCCGCTCTCGTAAAATTTGCAAACCCGCTGCCCCTTGTGCGGTGGTCTAGAATATCCACCACCTCCACCACCATGCGACTGTCTACTCCACATTGGCCTTCCCCTTCCAAATCCTGAGTCCCCACCTTGGAAACCCCAGTCTCTTGGACCAGCAAACCTTTCGCCATTGTATCTCCGCGGGCTATCCCATGGAAGGCTACCATTATAACCTCCAAGATTGTAGCTTGGATTACCCCACGGAGGAACCATGCCACTTCCCCAACCCATGTTCGGAAAACCCTGAGGAGATCCTCCCCATCCCATATTCATATTTCCTGGCACTCCTGCCCAACCAGCATCCATGGACTCCATACCCCTATTCCGGGCCATAGTTGAGCCAACCATGCCTTGACTCATGGTGCATGCTGGGGGGGGATGGACATCCAACCCAGTTTCCCTTGGATCAACAGGGGCATCAGCAGATTTTGTTTCTCCTTCACTGCTTGAAGTTGAATGCCCACCAGACGCTTTCAAGCGGTCAAAACCATCAGCTTGAGAAGTCCCACCTGGATCATCTGTCACTGAGGGAGGAAATTGTGCCTCTCTATTGGAGCTCACAGCATCACTTTTGCCCGCATCAGCAGTTGGGCTCAACTCCTCAATGGAGCTAAAACAGTCATTTCTACAACTATCCATCATTTCGTCACTGCATTTCATGCCAGAAGTAGGCGAAGCCAAGCCACTTTGTGACTCCATGGCGTCGACTTCAGCCAACAGATCCGATACTGATTCCTCAGCCAAAGTGCTGAACTCAATCGGCTCATTGACAATTGCCTGCCAGCTAGAAATATTTGAAGCAGGCTGGCATGGAGAAGCATGTACAAGTTGGGTTGTATTATTTATAGAACCTGAAGTAACGTGATCACCCAGTACCTCAGGTGGTTTAAGTGAAGCCACAGGAGCAAGACTGGTATCCCATTCCTGTACAGAAGGCTTTGGATCAGTAGGGGAATATCCATCCCATTCATCAGCTATTTTTTGAAGCTGTGCCCCACCAACTCGCAGGCCAGAAGTGCTGTTCCAGCCAGGTCCCGAATCTGGAACAGAAACTTTAGGCAGCGGAGATTGGTTGGTTTTGTCAATCTGTTCTCTATCATCTCCACCAGTTGGGATTGGTGAAGGACTTGGTAAAACCTCATTCTTCGGCGGATATGTAGTACCTGCCAGGTCTTCATCCATTGGTTCTGGTGTAGGATCCGGCACATCATCATCTATTGGCTTAGGTGAGGGACTAGGCAAATCTGATTTCTCTGAACCCTGGACATGACCATCAAAGCCAGACTCTTGCTTTTCAACATCCTGACCTTCCAAGTTTGACTTGCTTGTCTTAGGTGTTGGGCTTGGCAGATCCAAGATATCAATATCACCTTGCTGTTCAGCTGAATCACTTGGTGTGGTAACAGAAGCCAAACTAGAGTTACAGTCCTTGCGGTTTAAATCTAAGTTTAATGGCACTGACCTACAATTCTGTCCAGAAGATTGGCCTACATAGCTCTGACTACTAGATGACTTCTCATTACACTGTACACCAGTTGCCTGATCTGTTGGAGTCTCATGTGGACTCTGATTCTCGTGATCCAAGACAGACTTAAGCTCCTCAATTCCATACCCTCTTTCCTGATGCAAAGGAGCTACAAATGTCTGGTCAGGATTAAATGAATGCAATGTACCATTGTCAGAGGCAGGCCCATTTTCTTGAGGACGAGAAACATTATGTAGAGAGCGGTAATCTTTATGGAAAAACTCATTCAATGCATCAATCAACAGTACAGATTCATCCAACTCGTTAATAGTCCATATCCTCATGTCAGCTGGGAAGTATCCAGTTGTACTCCACTTCCGCAGCTGCACCATCGCAAATGGTCCTTGAATTCTACCATTTGGATCCCGATAATGCCAAATTTTCTCCGTTTCACTAGTATTAGCAGGGGTTGAGCTTCCTGTTGGTAAAGTTGCAGATGAAGTTTCAGATCCAAACCTTACCACTTGCTGATTACCTGACCCACTTTCAGAGCCACTAACAGGAACCTGCATTTCATTCTTTGCAGGACCACTCCGTCCACGTGCATCTCTTTTTTGCCTGGATTGTTGAGATCTGTTCATTCCATCCTCTTTAGCTGGGTAAGATATAGTGATGATTCTCTGATTAGATCACAACTGAAAAGTTATATCAGCATACCAATTCCTAGAAAAGTTTAAAAACTAACCTCTGCTCTTTGGAGAGATGGATTGGCTTTCATTCTTGTTAAATGAAGAAATTTTTGACTTCAACAACTCACCTGCAGATAATAGGCCAGGTAATCACAAGCTATTCTTGAGCTTAAAGCGGAAAATGGAAAAAAAAAAAAAAAAGCAAACGTCACAGCAACATTCAATCAACCTTGTCGTTTGCCATCAGTACCTGCAATGTCTTCTTCGGATTTATAATTCGGATTCATTTTTGGATCAGCATGCACTTTAGGAATTTCAGTTAGTCTACGTTGACGTTCCTCTGGCGTTTTAAGAAGCTGCAGCTTCTCTATGCATTCTCTAAGCGTGAAACTTGTCAAGGAATTGCATTGAGGCAATTTGATTTTCAATCGATATATTGGGAAGGTAGAGAACAAAAATAACATATTGAGCTCAACTGTTCAGCTACCAGTTACTCAGCGCAAGGAGGATAAAAAAATACAGTTTGAAAATTTGAATTCTAGATTTATCAGATGTGAATACACCTTGAGCACAACTTCTTGACAATAACAACAAAAGCCACCATTTGATTTTCCAGAAAGTTGTTTAACCTACAAGGTCAATGACTATAGCTAACTAAAAGGCAAAATATGATTTGAAAAAGGGCTAACAATTTCCTTCCGAGTTCCAACCCACATAGACATCCAATCATAATTCGTTAAAAGCACTACTATAGTGAAGAAACTCATACAAAAGTTTCTATATTAATTGTAACATTGTACTTGATATATATTTCCTTTTCCTTCCACGTATATTTTCATGCAATTCTACTTCGTCAAAAAAAAAAAAACCAAGGTACGCATAAGACACTGACGTGTCTACAAATAAATTCTATGTTAGTCAGTTTTTCAAGTAAACTAGATAGAAGTACATAGCTGAACAGTTTTTTCTAGAAAGGAAGGGATGGACAACAAGTACCCTACTCACAAGGCATGGACACCGGTTTTCAAACGGTTATTGTAAGCATATGACTATTCTCAGGTACTATTGCCAATTATGACAAATCTAAGAGAAATATCTTGTATCACCTTTATCTTATAATCTTTTACACCACACCCATATGCTCTCAATCCCAGCTTGACAAGTGGTAGTTACTCATGTTAAAACTTACTATAACATCATGACCAATAAAATTATTTTGTGTAAATGATTCTGTAAAAATTCAGCTTCTTAAGTCACTTAGAAACTTCTAAATTTTTTTCACAACATCAACAAAGTCATCTTTTCGCCATTTATATCTCAGACTGATACTACTGTCCCACTATAAACTACTTTACAGGGCTTGATGCTATCAACAGAGGGAAATGAAAGGTGAAGGCAGACCTAAATAACCAGCAATTTTCTTTTTCGTTGGGGCAGGGAAATTGCGTCCTGGGCTGGCACAAAGATTAAACATCAAAAGTACAAATACATAACTTTTTCCATATACATCCAAGAACCTTGTAAGATAGCAAAAAGCCTATGGAATCCAAATTGTTGACTGCAATGAATATTAACTAATTAGACTTCAATATAATTAAAACACATCTACCAGAAAAGGATATTGTTTTTTATGCCCCTTCTCATTAGCTCGATCGCGAAGATGATTGAGCCGCAGTATTTCTGCTTCCAGCACCTACATTTAAAAAAGAAAAAAAAAAGCAAGAAAATATAACATTATAGAGCATATGTAAGTGAACTATTAAAGAAAGTTTAAATTCAACCAGCTGCTTGTGATAAACAGGAAGAAAAAAAAATTAAACAAATACAGGAGAAGGCAGGTAATCCAGTTGAAAAGAAACTACTTACATCATTAAGCTTCACAGCCTGGAGTGCAAAAGCTTTTGTTTGAATTTCACCCTACATCAAAGCACAATATTAGCAAAGATGGAAAAGGTAGCCTACCCTAAAATAAGAGCAACAGCAGCAGGTACACTTACTACAGTCCAGTGTTTCACAAGCCCACATCTTATACTCTGCCGAAGACGTCTACATTCCTCCTGAAAATTAGATTTCATTAAAAACCACTTCAAGTCATTATCTTCCACTATTAACATGCAATACTAGCATAAACTAGTGAACTTCATACGTTTTGTATCTAATAGGCTAATTGCTCCCCATTTGTTGGAAAAAAGGAACAATTTGTTCTCTCAAGTTTTGCCAGAAAAAGTATCTAGTCCTTTAACTTTCCAATTTCAATCAACTAGCAATATTGACAGAAATTTGCTAATATATGAGATTACATGAACTAATAAATCGATGCTAAGTCTTCCCACCTGAGAGAAATTAACAACTAATTGCACTATTTTCTAGCTCTCTCTCTCTCTCTCTCTCTCTACCCACTACAATTTGCAAATGATATATATACTAGTGACCAGAACTGCAAATAGCGCAACATCTTACATAATTTTTACAATGCCAGATAGAATTCAAAATTATCCCAATTTCCTCATTCTAAATGAACTTGGGTACTATAATCTTCTTTCCCATTAGTTGGAAACAGCTTTGTTGAATTAAAACTTTGCTTCTTCTAGACTCGGGATGTAGAAGATGAAGATTTTAAATATGGCCTTAATAAAAGGACTTCACCAAAATACTTGATTTCTTTCCCAATGACCAGAACTTCCATTATACTTCTAATAGCTTCGTGTAAATTACTACTGCTCTGTTGTACCGAAAGGGAAAGACAATCAAACTTCAAGTAATATTGTTTCCATTTCTGTATGCGGTACTAACATACCATAAAAATCAGTAACATACTGTATAAAGAACAAGAAGTTATTTACTGTCAGTAGGATACTAAAAAGAGAGGTCAACATCACATAAGATGAGGGAAAATCATGACACAATCAACAAAAACTCAAAAAACCACTTGCTAGCATCAAAAGCCATCAACGAATGGATAAATCATGCACTACTCTACAAATACATGTCTTCTGGATGCAGCTGGAAGTTGAGAGAAATAACTAAGAGTTTCCGACATTATGAACACAATGTACCTGAGAGAATTCTTGATTGGATATTGCTTCAATTGATGTAGTCTCTTTCTTGTTCAAGTTCAGTACTTCTAGCATGACATGTGTCATCTTATCACCAAGTTTATAAGCCATGGAAGCCTTGCTGGTACCTGTATCAAAGACATTGCTACCTTGACCAATTTGGAAAATATCTGACTACATAGCACCATATAGTTTGAATGTGCTGTGAAGAAAAGCAAGGTGTATACCTACGACTTGTACAAGCCTGTAAATATCTTGCTTCTGGTCATTACAAGATACTCTTATCCGGACAACTGAGCCAACCACCTTATCATGGAACTTCTCCTCATCTCCAAGGAGGTTCTCCAACAAATTACGCCTCAAGTA